>NW_026863397.1:0-109939 GCF_026571515.1 Ruditapes philippinarum | reverse complement strand
CGATTTCAAAATTCGGCCAGAGGGGCACACCGACAGTAGCAAGACGACATGGTACTTGTAAGCTTTCCCTCGAAACGAGGACTTGGGAACATAATGTTTAATCCCATTTGCCAGCGAGTATTTAACGTTAAGTGGCGCTACGATTACGATTCCGGCGTCATTGTATTAACATCCGTAACAAACACCCAGCAGAAAGAGTGTGGACATTAGGGTCACAGTACGTGAATGAAGTTGGACGAATAAACACACCAAAAAAGGATTACTTGTGGATAAAAATTTATCACCAAAGAAATTCATACAAAGAAGCTTGTTCAAAACTCAGAGGAACCTACTTAAGCATCGTGAACAGTGGTCTACACCCAGAAGGTCTTAATCTGTTGACATACAGAACTATATATGCATCGGTAGTTATACCTAAGGCTATGTATGGCTGTGAATTATTAAACAGTTATTCCAAAACTGATATAAACTTGCATAGATTCTGCATTAAGTCAATATTGGGACTCAAAGGCAACACAAACACGAACTACAGTCTAGCTACAATAGATATGGACTCATGTGAAACTATAATAGACAGTGGAAAATAAACATTCTTTGGCCAGCTCTGTCGACTACCGACTCGATATATGGCTAAGACTGTCTTCTTGAATCGTCTTACTAGATACATGTATTTGAAACGGGCCATCAAACCCAATGTTTGGGAAAATCATTTCCCCGTTTTTTCTATCTGAAAATTTTGGGAACGTTTATGTATTTTAAATGAACTTGTTTTTTTGGGTTTTTAAACGCTATAACTCGTATCCCTTAAGGTTTTGTATACAAATTTAAAAGACAACAATTTTGGGTATTGAAATTTGAAATAAAAGTGTCAAAAAACTTTTTGTCTTTCAGAACCCCTAAAATTTTTTTTCTTTTGACCAGCATAGGCTATCTTTTTAATTGGCAACCCAAATAGCAAAAATTTCCCTTTGCGACGAACAAATAAGGGGGGTTTTTTCCCCAGATTCTAAAAAATTCTAGAAAAATACAACCTATTAAAATGTGAAACAAACAAAAACCCCTAAACCCGGGAAATTTTTTCCAAATCAATTTTTCAGTGGAAAAATGTGATAACAAAGATGTGTACCAATGTCTGCTAAATATGAAAGACTTAACGCCCTTTTGGAACTTCGGCCATCAGCTTCAGAGTTCCTCCCAAATGTCAACAATCCATGTGCACTTTTCTCTCGTGAAATATATTCAAAAGATGTGTGGCTATGGATTATGTCCCTTGTATCGGTCGTCGGGAACTTGTTCTCTAGACAATACATTCAGAGTTGTTTCTCTGTGCAAACACCATGTGCTTCAATATCGTGGGATCATGTTCTAAACTTTTGTAGTAAAATGGACAGATCGATATTCCGACAATCACTTTGGTCGGTCCTACATGTTTGAAACTATGGGGATTAATGCGTATGTAGAATGGACAGTGTGGTGCTTCGAGAAAGACAGACGGATCAGTTTAATAGCGTTGGCTTTTTAATCAAGAAAATTTGCCGTAAAGTACACACTTTTGGGAAAATGTTTCCATCCATTTTTAGAAATCTTTCCCCCCCAAAATTTTCCCAAATCCCGAAATTTTTGGGGAACAGTTTTAATTATTTTCTATAAAACTTTTTTGTTGGAAATTTTTAACGCTATTCGTAAAAAAAGGTTATTTGGTACACTTTTAAAAACAAAAAAATAGGGGTTTTAGCTTTTGGGTATAAAAAGTGTCAAATTTTATGCATTTCAAAAAGCTAAAACTTTTTTCGTTTCGAAAAGCATGGGACTACTTTTTAATATGGCAACCCGTAGCTAAAATGTCCCTTTAATAGACAAAGTTTTTAAAAAATTTAATTTCTTTTTTCCGGTTTTAAAGAAAATTAAATCTAAAAAGAATAATTTTTGGTTTTTTTAAAAGAAGTACACGAACCTATATGAAAAAAATCGCAACAGTTATTCAAAGTCAAAATGCAATAATAGAAGCAGTATTAGTAATACATTGTATTTCTATACTAGCATTAATTTATTTGGTTCAATTCTCTTGAATGATGTCATAATGACGCTAATATGACAATGTTAATGTCGTTATATTGTACATTTTTACTACTAAACTGGTATACTAAGAAAGATACAACAATTTTTCAAAATTGTCTCTCCAATTATAATATAAATTAAAGCATAATGTTTTCAATTTTGATCATAAATGACTGCTAAATACAAATGTATCTAACCCAAAGTTCTATTACCATTTAAAATTTATTGTTAAATACATTTGTTGAACACATTTTATTATTCTATGCTTAAACCTTAACAACGAGTTATATGCATCCTTTTGTGGAGAGAAGCTTTATGTAATTCAAACACCTGATGGCTTATGCTCATAATATTACATATGCATATATTTTTACCATTATTAGCTAGGAAACTTGGACGTGATATATGTACGTTGTATATTATGTCAATGTCTTTATACTTGTACGTTCTGCATGTATATATGTTGTACTCTTCAAATTTGGAGGAATAAAAGAATATATCTATCTAGCATAAAAAAGCAGACGTAAACGAAAACGGAAGTACAAATGCAAGCCTGTGATGCTAATAAAAACAACGAATCATGTGTGACTTTTTAATAAAATCTTTAAAAAATCAACTTAGAATAACAATTAAACATTGTTCTTACTTTTTGTAAAGTTGAAGTCGTTCCGATATATTTAGAACAGTCTTAAACTGGTATTGACACCAGCTGTCATATTGTTTTTCTATATGCAACTTCCAGGGCCGCCACAATAGTCGGCTTTTTCCATTAAATCTGTCGCTTTTGGTGCATTTATGGTGTATTGTTTTGTTAAACATGAATTTATGAATAACTTAGTAAATAATTAACGAAGACTGCAGCTTTAAATAAACAAAAGGGCCATGATGGCCCTGAGGTCGCTCACCTGTATATAGGCCATACCCAGCACAACCCCCCCCCCCCCGTCAGGGCCAATTTTAACCAAAAGGCTTTTATTTTAACAAACCTGGTTGACACCAATAAGAAGATGTTTCATGCTAAACATCTAAGTTCCAGCTCATTGGATTTTTTAAAAGAAGATTTTTAAGTTTTTACTATACACATATAGTTAAAAACAATGACATCCCTGGGGTGGGGCCAGTTTTGACCCCAGGGCTTTTATTTGAACAAACTTTGTTAATATTTACTAGAAGATGTTTCATGCTTAATATATAAACTCTAGCTATTTGGGTTTTTTTCAAAGAAGATTTCTAAGTTTTTGCAATACACATATAAGGGAAATCAATGACCCCGGAGCGGGCCAATTTTGACCCCAGGGCTTTTATTTGAAAAACTTTTAAGACACTCACTAGAAGATGTTTCATGCTTAATATCTAAACTCTAGCTCATTTGGGTTTTTTAAAAGAAGATTTTTAAGTTTTTACTATACACATATACTTAAGTTAAAACAATGACGTCCCTGGGGTGGGGCCAGTTTTGACCCCAGGTCATTGGATTTTTTAAAAGAAGATTTTTAAGTTTTTACTATACACATATAGTTAAAAACAATGACATCCCTGGGTGGGGCCAGTTTTGACCCCAGGGCTTTTATTTGAACAAACTTTGTTAATATTTACTAGAAGATGTTTCATGCTTAATATATAAACTCTAGCTATTTGGGTTTTTTTCAAAAGAAGATTTCTAAGTTTTTCTGCAATACACATATAAAGGGAAATCAATGACCCCGGAGCGGGCCAATTTTGACCCCAGGGCTTTTATTTGAAAAACTTTTAAGACACTCACTAGAAGATGTTTCATGCTTAATATCTAAACTCTAGCTCATTTGGGTTTTTTAAAAGAAGATTTTTAAGTTTTTACTATACACATATACTTAAGTTAAAACAATGACATCCCTGGGGTGGGGCCAGTTTTGACCCCAGGACTTTTATTTGAACAAACTTTGAAGATATTTACTAGAAGATGTTTCATGCTTAATATCTAAAAAATAGTTTTTTTTTTTTTTTTTCAAAAAGATTTCTAAGTTTTTGCTATACACATATAAGGTAAATTAATGACCCCCGGGGTGGGGCAAAATTTGAACCCAGGGTTTTTATTTGAACAACCTTTGTAGACACTCACTAGAAAATGTTTCATGCTTATTACCTAAACTCTAGCTATTTGGGTTCTTTTAAACAAGATTTTTTAAGTTTTTACTTTATGGATATAGGGAAAATCAATGAACCCCTGGGGCAGGGCCAATTTTGACCCCGGGGCTTTTATTTGAACAAACTTGGTAGACACTCACTAGAAGATGTTTCATGCCAAATATCAAAGCTCTAGCTCTTAGGGTTGTTTAAAAAGAAGATAATTAAAGATTTTTCTTTCGGTTGCCATGGCAACCAGAGTTCTGCATGGAATTAAATTCTTTGAACAATTTTAAAAATAATTCATTCACAAAATTGAGACAGTTTTGATGCTAGAGATAATTGTTATTAATGTAATTATGCAGGTGTGCTATGGTTGTTGATTGATTTCTACATTTAATTACAATTAGATATCTGAACATTTAAAGGTCGGTCTACGTTTTGAAGATAAATAATTATGTGAAAAAAAACCATTATCACGTGTCTTTAATATCAATTCAGTCATTGTCTCAAATAATCATGCATTGAATTCGACTTTGCATGTCTACTTTGCATCCATATATATGTACTGTATATAAATCGTGGCAAACCAGTTCTCAAACCTCTAAGCATTCAAGAGGTCTTTTAATGTAAATGAAAATATATCTTTATAAAAATTCTTTACATATGCACATTTTTATCTTTATTTTACATTTCTGTAAAATGTGGCTAAAATTCAACAATTAAAACAGCTCTATTTCCATCCTGGAAAAGCATGACCTTCTTCTGTTAAAAGGACATGGTCTCGCAAAATTGTTTGTTAAAAAGCCGAATTAGCAGTAACATGACACAAAAGTTCGCGTTTCAGCTGATTTTTTTTTTTAATAAAAAATCCCATTAAATACAAAACATGTGCTTTATTAAAATATGTGTCACGAAGTCTCCATGTAAGTGGTACGAAATCCCATGGTATGAGGTTTCAATGGTACGAAGTCTCCATAATTCGATTTTCCAAAATGGCGGCGCAAGTTATAGGGCGATACTAAACTGCTGACGACTTAGCTGACGATATAGATATATAGGAAACTGCTGACCAGTTAAATAAAGAAGGATTATCGGAAAATGCTGACCAGTTAAACAAAGAAGGGAAAACATTGAAGGTGTCAAATTGCCGTTGGTGATATTATAGACGAGGTCGACTTGATAAGATGTTTTTCAAAATGGCAATATTACAAATGATAAATAATATTAATAAAAATTTCAATGGATATATTTCTCAATTTCTATTGATATTGATATAATATTTTATTTCAGTACGTTATTAAATTGTTTTCTATGTGTTATATATTGGTTAAAATGTAAAAAAATGTAGTCATAATATATGATGTACTTACATACAAGAAATGTGATATGTTTCAAGTATGTATAAAACTATGCATCATAGCTGAGACTTAAGTCCCAGAACATAGTTAAAATATATAAATGTACATATATGTAAAAAATATAATTATTATGTCGTATTTATTGCAAATATGAAATAAAGTGTTTTATATTTTTCTTATTTGTTGTTCGTATAATTGTATAAGTAATATTGAACAAAAATTAATAGTGTGCTTATTGTTATAGTTAATTAGCTTTTATCACATTATAAACACCATGTTTTTACAGATATCCATTAAACTGATAATCGTCGGTTTTTAATGACAATCGACCGCCGTCTTTCAAGTTATGTGAAAAACGCTTAATCACTCTAATTGTTTATTATCGTGTGTCTGTTTATAACAAGTTCTATTGAGATTTTAATACAATACTGTTTATTTGCTTTAAACAGTAGACAATGTATTTATTAATACAAAAATACATCAAAAGAATTTAAACTGTTATAAAGAAAGAAAAATTGTACTTAATTAGTTTCAATCTTCCTACAATTAGATATGATTTCATCAATATAGAGTTAAGTTTGAGTAAAAAACTGGGTATATAATATTTAAGTGAAAATATGAAATCATATAAAATCTATATTTGCGTATATTCAATATCATACAATTGTGTCATTCCTAAAATATTTGTGATCATATTTTGAATTTGTGTTTTGTGTGAATTATAATCATGGCTATGATAGTTGGGCATTCTCAGACCAAGTACTTAGACAATTTTGTTACTTGTCCTGTGTTTTCCTACCCTGGATTTACTGTGAGAGATATTCTGAAGGAAACTTTGGATTTTTACAACGTGGTGCCAAGCAAGTCGGTAAGTGCATTTTGCTTAGATAAAAATTGGCAATTATGACGTTGATATCAGATATTGCAAAGAAAATAATACAATTTTATATGATTAGCCGGAAAGTTGATTATTTATTTGAATTAATTCACATTATATTTTGTGTCTGTGTGCATTATTCTTATAAAATGAAAATTGCACGTGAATTTCATCGTTAATCTGTAGGTTCGCACCTACAAAATACACAATATCGAGACCCATATGCCCCGAGGTCATAATAGTTTAAAGCAATTTCACAGCGACGTGTCATTTTTAATTATCTATGAGAAAATACAATAAACAGTCCAAAATATGTCATTGAAGATAACCATATTGTAGAATATGCTGACCAGTTAAACATAAAGTAGAAACTGCTGACCAGTTAGATATATTGGGAAAATGCTGACCAGTTAGATATATAGAGAAAAATGTATATTGCCGTGAAATTGTTATTCATTTTATAATATATGTAAATTTAATATATTGTATAGAATCATTAAGTAAACAAAACTGCTGACCAATTTAATATTTATTCAAATTGATTCAAGACGTAAAACTCTTCTTATTCTATATGGTCAGTAAATTTAAAGCTCTTAACATATAAGCGAGAAAATGCTGACCAGTTAAACATATAGTAGAAACTGCTGACCAGTTAGATATATAGAGAAAATGCTGACCAGTTAGATATATAGAGAAAAATTTATATTGCCGTGAAATTGTTACTCATTTTATAATATATGTAAATTTAATATATTGTTTAGAATCATTAAGTAAACAAAACTGCTGACCAGTTAGATATATAGGGAAAAATATATTTTAAATAGATTTAAGCCGTAAAACTCTTCTTATTCTATATGGTCAGCAAATTTAACGCTCTTTACATTCAGGCGAGAAAATGCTGACCAGTTAAACATATAGTAGAATCTGCTGACCAGTTAGATATATAGGGAAACTGCTGACCAGTTAGATATATAGGGAAAAATATATTTTGCCGTGAAATTGATACTCATTTTATAATGTATGAAAATTTCATATATTATATAAAATCATGTCGACATTGAATTAAGTAAAAACACTTCTGACCAATTAAATATTAATTCGAATTGATTTAAGCCGTAAAACTCTTCTTATTCTATATGGTCAGCAAATTTAACGCTCTTTACATTCAGGCGAGAAAATGCTGACCAGTTAAACATATAGTAGAATCTGCTGACCAGTTAGATATATAGGGAAACTGCTGACCAGTTAGATATATAGGGAAAAATATATTTTGCCGTGAAATTGATACTCATTTTATAATGTATGAAAATTTCATATATTATATAAAATCATGTCGACATTCAATTAAGTAAAAACACTTCTGACCAATTAAATATTAATTCGAATTGATTTAAGCCGTAAAACTCTTCTTATTCTATATGGTCAGCAAATTTAACGCTCTTTACATTCAGGCGAGAAAATGCTGACCAGTTAAACATATAGTAGAATCTGCTGACCAGTTAGATATATAGGGAAAAATAAATTTTGCCGTGAAATTGTTACTCATTTTATAATGTATGCAAATTTAATATATTATATAAAATCATGAATCAAGTAAAGAAACTGCTTATTAATTCAATATGAATTCAAATTGATTTAAGCCGTAAAACTCCTCTTATTCTATATGGTCAGCAAATTTAACGCTCTTAACATATAGGCGAGAAAATGCTGACCAGTTAAACATATAGTAGAATCTGCTGACCAGTTAGATATATAGGGAAAATGCTGACCAGTTAAACATATAGTAGAATCTGCAATTTTTTTTCCAGATTGTTGCTTTGGTTATTGGTGCGAACGACATAGGTCGGAAGTCAGTGCGGGAAATAGTAGAAGACTTCAAACAACTATGCCAGCGTCTACATACAATGTCTCCAAGGTAAGTTGACATTTTCTTTATTGCATTTTTTTTCTTTTCAATTATTACGATTTGGAATACTTCCTCTTGAATTTTGTGCTGGCTTATTGTAGAAGGAAGTTGTCCGGGAAGGCTTAATGGAAATTCAAAAAAATTGTTTCACTAAAGAAAATACATTTTAATTATTGCAAAATTTGTAAACTATGTTATGTTACGGATACATAAAAATGTATGTCGAGAAATACACATTCATCATTTGCATTTGCAGTGCAACGATTTTGGTGTCAGAGATACTACCGAGGGGCCGGAACTTATTTCATGCACAGTCTAACGACCGTATTGCTGCAGAGACTATTTTCCTAGATGAGTGGAATGCTATTGCTGGCCTGATAAACCAAAGTCTGCGTGACTTGACGAAGTCCAATGCTTGGATGCAGATAATCAGTCAGTGGGAATTCCATACTTTATTCGGTAAGCTAACTTAGTAATCATTATAATATGCAATGTTCTTCTTATAATATAACAGAAAGGGACATTCTGTCTATAAGTAATTAAGATTTCTTCAATTTTCTGGTCGACCTGTTTATGACATCTTATAAAATTAGATAATTAATTTATAAAAGGAGCGTTGATTCATGTTTTATGTTTGTGAATCTATATATCTACATATTTGTACTATTAATGAATACATATGAAGTAACAGTCGGTTACGAATTAACATGGTCATTATTATAATTATCATTATTGATCCGTTTACAGGTGCCGCTCGTCAGTTCCTTGGTAGGGACGGACTCCATCTCAGCGTTGAAGGAAATGAGAAGTTGGCTAACACTATCGAGGCTGCCATAGAATCTGTAACTGAAAAGTGTAAACCAGTGTTCTCGTCTTGTGGTATCTTACAGCTCCAAACCTGTACAGACAGCGAGTTTGATATTTCGCAGCGTAGCCAGTCCAGTGGTTGGGAAACGGTCGGTTCATCAGGGCGTCGAACATCGTCTAGTCGTGTACCGCGTGCATCTCGTGCACAGCCATATGTTGACGTAAACCATGCTCCAACATCATTTGTTAAGACTGCTATCCAGAATAGGGTATGTTCATAATCTTGTACTTAAAGTATACGGATAATTTTTTTTTATGAATGTTCATTTTCAAACCAATTTATACCTAATATATAACAAGTTTATAGCAAGTTTATTTATCTTTTCCCAGAAGGTCATAGACCCATTTGGTACAAAATGCAAAACATATAATATGGCATAATACGTGCAAAATTGACATGATCTCGCACATGCATTACAGTAGCACATTTTACATCGGAAATGAAAACATATATTTACCTATTAAATGATGTACATGCTTATAGTAATTCACATTTTCTATCATAAGTGAATAAGATAATTTGACAGATTAAAATCTTTCTCAATTGAATATTGAATTAAATCATGTTGATAACGAAAGTGTGAAACATAGAAATATGTAAAATAATTAATCAGTTCCAGATAACCACGGTATTATTTAAATGAAAAAATATTATACTTATTTTCAGAGAGTGTACGAGGTAATCCGTGACATTCCATCAGCCCCTCTATCAGGTGGTCGCTACTGTCCAGTTTCTCGTGCGTCGGGTAAAGTGAAGGGAACTGATCACTGCACTACAAGACTTAAGAGCGCCTCTTCTTCACCAAAGTCTTCAAAATCAAAACGAAAGGACAGTGTGTTCATCAATAAACATGTCATTTTATGTGAGTCTGATCGTATGTTCTATCTAAGTACAGATGTGCCGTCAAAACTCTATGGAGGTGGAGTAGAAACGCCTATATTCTCGACGACTGAGAGAGTAATCTCGTACGGAGAGGCTTCCTGTATACTAGAGTCTAGTCAGTCAGATAGCATAACAATTAATTCTCCGTACAAACCAAAGGAAGGAAGCGTATATTTATATTGTGATTCTGGTGATACGAGTAAGAAGGACGATTGGAAAGCTGATGGTTATACGTGGCGGCATAACGGCAGAAAAGAGTATAAGGTTGAAGGGAAAGTGATAGAGAGACACTTTTTTAAAATAAAAAATCAAAAAACAGCTAACAATGATTTCCAGAAACACGTGTTTCGCTACACGTCCAGTGACTATAACGGGAAAACTGTGCTAGCTTACTATGGGAATTCTAGTGCGTATCAATCAATGCCACATGGAAACAGAAGAAATAACAATAGACCTTTTAAACGTACAAAACCGTCCGTATTGCATAAAATAAAAGAAGCCACACTTACAAAAGATGAACCTAAAGAAATATTAGAAAAAATACGTTCAGAGATATCACCTGAAACTAAATTAAAGGGAGTAAGCGCGCCAAGAAATCTTAAACAAATACAGAATTCTAAACAGACAATTAAAACTGTAAAAAAACTTTCTCATGATGCAATGTTTGCACTTCACTTGTTAGTTACTCAATTAGATGGTTATATATTAAGCATAAAAACAACGCCCGACTTAGAGGTCGTGGTCGGGAATAAGGAACTGTTCGAGGAAGTGAAGAAACTTATTCAATTAAAAGATTCAACGGTTGAAATATTTTATGATACAACTTTTAATCTTGGTGATTTTTATGTTTCTACTGTTGCAATCCAACATCCGATGTTCAAGGAAAATCCAGTTATTCCAATTGCTTTTATGCTCCATGAAAGAAAATTTCAATCTTGCCATTCAGACTTTGTTCACATTCTTAAATCTAAAATTCCAAATTTAAATTCTGCGAATGTTACCATTATCACAGACAGAGAAAAGGGTATCATTGGAGCATTTGAAGCTCAGTTAGAAAAAGCAACTGTTGTTAATTGCTGGAATCACATTTTTAGTGATATAAAATTTTGGGTTTCGAAACATGGCGGTTCAAAAGACGATAAAAAAATATACGAGTCTAATATAAAATCCTTATTGCAATGTCAAAACATCGAAGATTTTGAAAATATGCTGTCGGAACTTAGATTATCATGGAGTGAGTCATTTTTGAACTATTTCGAAACAAACATTTACCATTCTTTGAAAACATATTGTGCCAGATGGATTCTGGAAGAGAGAGACATTTACAATCCGTATTCAGGAATTACTAATAATGTTAGTGAAAGTTTAAATGCAATGCTCAAAAGGCTAATTGAATATAAAGAAAAAGCAGTCGACGAGATAGTGCTATTTCTATATTACATGCAAGGAAATATGCTCGCAGAATTGATTCGTGCTTTTTGTGGTGAAAGTGAGTGGACACTAAGAACCAATTATAAATACGCAATACTAGATCCAGATACCGTATCACTTCCTAAAAACGTGTGTCATCCGCATAAAATGATAGAATTAATAAAGGGGGAACTATCTACAATAACGGAAACAAAAACAGAACAAATGATGGAATCTTCAGAAATTACAATAAATAAGCCGAAAATAAAGCATAACAGTCAAAAAACACTTGCCATAAAAGTAATTGAAGAAAATAACATAGTTTTAGTGCCTCAAATGGGCGCATTTATGGTTCAAGGCTCAAACGGAACTAAATATTCTGTAACACTTTTTCCTAAAGAATCCTGTACCTGCCCTTCAACTGCAAGATGTTATCACATAATAGCTGCGATGATGGCAATCGGAATGGAATTACCAGACGATAAAAAAGTTTTTAATCTTACTCAACTTCGACGTAACTGTAGACCAAAAAGTAATAAAAAGTGTGGTACAAAAAAAGGAAGAAAAGGAGATAATGATGAACATGTTATTGTTAACGCTGCGCCAGATTCCATTTTAAAAAGTGAACAAAAAATTAATACGGTTGTTACACCATCATCTAAGATTACCAAACAGCATGACTCTAATAGTGACGTGAGAAGATCTTTATTTACTAATTCCACTCCAAAATCTATTTTAAAAACACCTAAATCATCATCGAACGAAAAGAAACGAAAACTGTGTTTTGTATCGCCTGAAAATAATAACAATGTTAAAATTCCAAAAATCAATGATCTTTCTACAATAGAAGAAGCAAGTGAAATGATAGAATTAAGTGACATACGTGATGATAGTGCATTAGAAACAGAAAATAATATGTGGATAAAAAACTTAAAATTGACAAATGATGATAAACATATAATCAATGACAAACATGGAAAACTACACTCTCAACATATGGAATCAGTCAATAAACTTTTAAGAAAAAAATTTGGTAATGAAATAGGCGGATTGCAACTACCAGAAAAAGTACCAAAATTTAATGATAATAAAAATACTTGGACAACATTTACACCCTTACAGCCTTCTAATGAACAATTATCCTGTCAAATTCACCACAACCACAAAGATCATTGGGTTACATCAATAAAATGCAACAATGACATTTATCTTTTAGACAGTTTGGGGAATGAGAGATCGGATGACAGTTTAATTCCAGATGGACTGAAAATACAACTTTCACAAATTTATGGCAAAAATAAAAAAAGTGTAAATATTATTATTCCACCCGTTCAAAAACAAGAAAACTCCGTAGATTGTGGTTTATTTGCAATTGCTCAAGCAACTTCATTTTGTATAAGTAAAAAACCATTGTTAAGTAAAATTTTTGATACTAACAAATTAAGAAGCCATTTATTGAAATGTTTTGAAAATGAAGAAATGACAGAATTCCCTACTACAAAGAAAAATTTAAGTTCTCGGAGAATAAAGAAACAGAAAATCGTATCAATTGACTTATATTGTATATGTAATATGCCTGCTTGTTTAGGGAATCAAGTACAATGTGATAAATGTTTAAATTGGTACCATAAACACTGTGTTGATGCACCCGTTGATATATCCCATGTTGATGTTGAATTTATTTGTTCTGTTTGCTCATAATATGTTTCCTAGGTCAAATATGAAACATTGTATTCTTCTTGTTATTATTTTTTATGCATTATAAAATAAAGAATGATTTTACATTTTTATATGTTTAAATGGGATTTTATAACTCTCTGTGTTTATAATTGCTTCATATATGAATTTAATTGCAATTATTGCTTTTGAAAATGCATTTTTTCCAATACAAGATTTTTTCTATTAAAACATCACGTTTACAAAAGATTTTGATAAAAAAATTATTACATCGTAATTCTGTATAAAACATTAATTGAGCTTTTAGCATATCTATAGAGGTATAGCTGTTAATATATATATATTTTTTAATGTATGATATTATGGTACGTTACATGTATATATTAATTTTGTTTAATTATTTATTAAAAATAGTCATATAAAATTAAATGTAAAAATTACAAATATAAATAAAGAATAAAAGTATTTTCCCGTCTTTTTATTACCCCCTACGGCGTGTTTATATAACTTCACACCTACAATGTTTTCCCTTCTTTGTTTAACTGGTCAGCATTTTCCGATAATCCTTCTTTATTTAACTGGTCAGCAGTTTCCTATATATCTATATCGTCAGCTAATTCGTCAGCAGTTTAGTGCGACCCCAAGTTATAAAATTATAATCATGAGCGGTGAATTATATTGTAATCTGTGCATGGAAGTGAACGGATTTACCATATAACCTTAGATTTCATATTTTAAGTGTGTTACGGTCCGAAGGAAGGAAAGAAAAAAGGCATGTGCTGAAAATGGATGAAGAGGACATTGAAATATTCATAAAGAATTTAAATCTTAACCTAGGTGTTTACAGTTTTGATAACCTAGTCGCAAACCCAGGATCTTTCAGTGTCCTAGGTAAAATTAACACAATAAGTGACACAGCTCGTTATATCGGTTATGGAAAACCTTTAGTGGAATTTCTCAAACCATTCAAGGTAGATATCATATATTTTCAAGGTAGCCTAATTAATTTGGCGTGAACGGTTTGACCCATTTTACAGTCTTTTTTTTAATATGAAAAAGGCAAAGCCTCAAAGCGAGCTCGATGTACTATTACGTGAAATAGTATGAAATAATCGCTCATTTTTATTTCAAATGCAGTGACAAGTGCGTGTGACGTCACACGTACTGTGTTAAATATGGCTCCGCCCCTGTCGTGAAATGAATAACGAGTTTTGAAAACGTTGATAAAACTTTGTTTATTTTATTTCACTCTATAATTTTTCAAGCGAAATAAAGATTATTTAAAGTGAAATAAATGTGAAACTTAAAACGTTTGCGACATTAAAATAGCGTACTTGATTTGTTTGTTTTGCACGTGCTGTTTGGCGCTACATTGTGACGTCACGTAAACAATACTTTAAACGTCTGTACAGCGTTAACGACTGAATAAAAGATATTGGTGTTCGGATTCATTTTCTTAGTTAGACCATTTTCTTTCATTCTAGATAGTTTTCACCACAAAATTCGACAAAAAATTGTTTTTATTTATCAGATTTCAAACAAAATGGCGCCTTGGATTTTCATTTTTTATACACAGCTTCCGTTATTCTGGTTCCCTGTCCAATTATGGTTCCCATAGGCGTACGCGGGTGACCAGTCTACACATCCTTTTTCAGTCAGAATTCCTCAGTTTTTATCGCTATCTTTAAATTCGAAAGGTTGTGATGTGTCCAATTCGGTACTTTGGACGAAAGTTTTCAAAACCATCACTTAGCAGGTACTCGCGTTACCGTAAAGCTCGCTTTGCAAGCAGGCCCTTCGGGCCAGCTCGTCAAGCTCGCTATTACTGTCAAACCGTTACGCCTAATTTTAAGTGTCATTTTTACGCACGGAAAATCTACCGGCAACACTATCGATAGCTTGGCCTGATTTTTATGACTGCTTAGGACTGCTAAGGAGCCACAAAGAACTACTAGGGAGGCACAACGGACCTTAAAATACCTCCTAGGGCATTCTTATAGCCTGGAACCCTGTTGTATCGATCTATTTACCTATAAATCACAATTGAACTTAAAAAATTTAAATCTCCCTGAATCTTTATTTTGTATCATTTATTTTGATTCTTTTGTCATAATATTTACATAGCAAACATCACTAATATATAGGGGTGTAACAATACAGCAAAAACCGTATTGCAATATATTGCCATTTTGCTGAAACGTATTGCAATACGTATTGTCGTGTATATGTTTTGATGTAAAGATGGAGTTACATTTATATATTATTATTATATGTATATATTTTAGTAGACACTTAATAAAAAGTTAAGGAATAAATAGAAAGTAAAGTGTCTCACAATTTGAAAAACAAAACTAGTCGCGTGTGACCTTTCACATCTGGGCTGCTTATGTAAATTATGCGGCCGCTTATTGACTTTTAAGTGTACTAGTTGTCGGATACTTTTATCTTACGTTGGCGCCAACAAAATTAGCCAATTAAAGATTTTATGTACAAAATTAGAAGGCAAATAATTGAAAAATATGATTTTTATAAAATACCGCCTTTTTTTACCGGTTTTCCAAAAATAGTACCGCGGTACGAAATTAATTTTTTCATATTGCAATATATCGGTAAACCGGTAAACCGTTACACCCTTACTAATATATATAGTTTTTAGCTTTGGAAATCTGGTTGGAGAGATTAACTCCGACGCATAGATAACCCCGACACTTGCTTGATAAATATGATTTTTATAGCTTTGTCTTTCAACAAAAAAGCATTTGGTCACCTATTAGTATAGGAGCAGGACAGAATTTGATGATTTTTTGTAAGTTGGTATACTTTTAAATGTTTTTCAATTAACTGAAACTTTTCGTTGGCAAAAACTGCTTCAAAACGTTCTTTTTTTCTAAATTACAATGAGGTAGTTAGAAATGTATTATCCAGAGGTCACCGACTTGGGAAATATTTTTGAAAACTTGTTTTTACATCAACAACAAATAGATAAAACATATAAGATGTAAAAATAAATTAATGATGCTGATTTTCCGGTCATTTTTTACTTAAAGATTCAAGTGTTGGCTTTATCTACTCAGTTGAGGGGTAAAAAGACCATGTTTTGTATACCCCATTCAGGACCTTAAAGAAGTACCAATTCTCATGTTCATACATTATTTTTGTAGTGTAATGTAAAGTCTTTGAACTGAACTTTATTTAGGTGGTTCAATATTTAAAATATACAGGAAGATAATTAAGATATTACAAAAAGTATGTGATTTAGTGTCGGAGTTATCCCTCCAACCAGTATACGGATATTTACAGACATGCCAAACAGGTTGAAGAATTAGGCCATCCTTAATAATATATATGTTTGCTATTGCCGACCCAGAGTTATAAGGAGTGGGTCGGTAGGTAGGCTTTTTTTTTTTTTTTTGATATATGATTTTTACTGAACATAAGTTAATACGCTTAGTACGTTGTAGCTGATTGTGGAAATTTGGACTACGTACACTATCATCATCGGCGACGGCAAAACTTACATGTAAAAGACTGTCAAAAACAATAAAAAACATGTTCACTAGTAATCATAACATGAAATAAAAAAAATGACTATGTGGACATAAATTCAAGCATGGTCAAATTACCGATGTGATAAACTTCTCCTGGGTAAATATTCTCGTACGAACTTGAAAAATTATAGTGGATCACCAGGACATATCGTTCTATCGGGTGATCATTACTCAATTTATTACACGTCTGTAAAAAATAACACACGCAAGATTTGTCTCCTATAATTTCTGAATGGCGGATATTTGCACCCCTGTTTTAAAAATGTTTAAATATTTCATTGTTAGTTACCGAAAATTATCGCCGATTGTTGAAATTCCATAGTGCTAAAAGACACAAAAACACTCAGGCAAAAAGTAGCATCCATAAATAAAAGGAATATAATGTTTCCATTGTTAAATAATAGATACAAAATTTACACACAAAATGACCTCTGACAAATGACTGGTCGGCTCTTCTGAAGAATCTGTGAATCTTTGATGTTTACACACCTGCAGTTGTTGCGGAATCATCAAAGAAGTGCCGACACTCAATTGACTTCCACCTCATTTTTATATATAGAAAAAAACTGTCATTTCTTTTTGTCAAGGAATGATTACACATGTTTAATTATTGCTCAAGTAAAAAAAAAATGTTGGATATTTATTGTGTCAATATTATTGACATATTATTAATCGGAAGTTCATTTTGACATGGAGTTTAATTAGACGTATGTATATTTGTGATTTTGATTGTGATATTTTATTTACATTTTTACGATCTTGAAGATATTGTGCAATACTTGTGTCTGCTATCAAAGCAACAATGCATATGAAAGGACCACAGCTTCCAAAAATTTATTTTTTCGGTCAATTTTATGACAGAATCCCCGCTGCTACCAGAAATGTTTCATTGCATGGGCTAAGTATTTAATCTGTGTTGGCAGTCATCAACAAACGAACATGTACTCCAAAGCACATTAAAATTACCACATGGTAAACTAGTGACCATATAAATGCTTTACAAATATTCATTAATTGAACAAACATTATTTTTAATATCGTTTTGATACGTTCTATTATTAGTTAATTCAACTTAATTGCCGCGCGCATGCAGTACTGCGTGACGTAAGGAAAATATCCTTCCCTGGTTGGTCGCTTTTTATGTAAATACTTTAAATAGTAATGCACAGAATGCCCTCATGAATTATCACTCGTTACTTTACATATTAAATGTGTGATTTTCCTCCGATTTTATTATTGTTTTCGAGGGAATTTTTTAGGTCAAATGCCCTGGCTGATTTGGCGGAAATAAAAAAAAATCTGATTTTTTTAAGCTGAAAAAAACTTTTGAGTCGGGGCATTTTCGGTGGGTCGGCCGGCAATAGCAAACAGATAATTTTTTAAGAGTGGCCTTAGGTCACGCCATTATATTGATGCATTGTCAAAGATTGGAAAGCCTGATCCATCTTTTTTAGTTTTTGCTAGATTTTTCAGTCAATTAGAATTTAGGATGTCTGTTTTAAAATGTCAGCATAAATTTAGGAACTTTTAACAGACAGTTAAAGCTACATTAAATAAATATGTTAAAATATTTTTGCCGTCTGCCTAAAAACCAAGCATTCTACAGTTTCATTAACCTTTTTAACAGTATCGTTGTAAATCTCATCAAATTTTGTTCAGAAATTAGGATTTTAAATGGAAAACCCCACGGTAACACTAAAGTTTGAATACGAATTTTAACATGCAAATGAAGACTATAATCAGCTTGTGTATGCGCTACGTCACGGTGATATAGTTGCTACCTGGAACACAGCAAATATAAGATTTTCTTGTGCAAACACACTTTACCGTTTAAGCTTCACGGTGCACTAGGCCTGTGGTTAAGAAAAAAGTAATCATCTCATAAAAAAGATTAAATTTGTATGAAAATATCCGTTTCAATGCGGAAATATACCGTTAAATTAGGACTGCTACTTATTGTCATGTTTGTTGATTTTATATTGATGTACGGATGATCTGAAGGCGGAGTTTCTCATGCAAACAGAAATTGTACTTCCGAATTCGCCACAATGAGGTTGCACATTTGTATGCTCATTTAACTCATTTTGGTTGTCTGGACACCAAAATAAGATCTGGAGTCGATATGAAACCCAAATTATTAATGAAATGTCGCTATTTCTTTTTTTTATGAAATTTATTTAATGTAACTTTAATGTACATTTAATAAGAACACATTATTTATAAGTCTTTTTATTATCTACAAAGTCCGACGGTACTGGAAACATGTTTTTGATCATTGTTATGGCACAAAACAAATGCGAAAGATTTTCGTGACACTGTTGTAAATGTAAACAATCAGTAGCTAGTTCTTTTTGCAAATAAATCAAATGATTTGTAAATAGATCGATACAATGAATAGCACGATACAATGGGGTTCCACTATAATATATGGTAGTATGTTCAGTGAAACTTTTTTTATAATTTAAGAAAAAATATTATTTTTGTGAAAATTTTATGAGTTGCCGGACTGCTAAGGACTCCCGACTGCTCAGATATACAAAAGACTGCTAGGGAGGCACAAAGGACCTCCTAGGGCATTGTTATAATTCAAGGTAGTATGTTTAGTGACAAAAAATGTATTATTTTAAGAAAAAATATCATTTTTGTGGTAAAATTTATGTTTTTGAAGAGTTGTCGGACCGCTAAGGGCTGCTCAGGTGCACTAACAACTGCTAGGGAGGCACAAAGGACTTTAAAATCCCTCCTACAGGGCTCTCAGTAGGGTCAGAATTTCACGAGTCAAGGACTCTTTGGCCAAAATTTTCATGAGTCAAATCATTTTTAGCTCACCTGTCACAAAGTGACAGGGTGAGCTTTTGTGATCGCTTTTCGTCCGGCATCTGGCCGTCGTCCGTCCGGCGTCCATCCGTCCGTAAACTTTTACTTTAAATGACATCTCCTCATAAACCACTAAGCCAATTTCATCCAAACTTCACAGGAATGTTCCTTTGGTGGTCACCTTTAAAAATTGTTCAAAGAATTTAATTCCATGCGGAACTCTGGTTGCCATGGCAACCGAAAGAAAAAACTTTAAATATCTTCTTTTAAAAAAACATAAGAGCTAGAGCTTAGATATTTAGCATGAAACATCTTCTAGTGAGTGTCTACCAAGATTGTTCAAATGAAAGCCCTGGGGTCAAAAGTGGCCCCGCCCCGGGGGGTCATTGATTTTGCCTATATGCATATTGTAAAAACTTAAAAAATCTTCTTTTAAAGAACTCAAAGAGCTATGGCTAAGATATTGAGCATCAAACATGTTCTAATAGGTGTCTACCAAGTTTGTTCAAATAAAAGCCCTGGGGTCAAAATTGGCCCGCCCCATAGGGTCATTGATTTTCCCTATATGCATATAGTAAAAACTTAAAAAATCTTCTTTTAAAGAACCAAAAGAGTTAGACCTAAGATATTTAGCATAAAACATGTTCTAATAAGTGTCTACCAAGTTTGTTCAAATAAAAGCCCTGGGGTCAAAATTGGCCCCGCCCCGGGGGGGTCATTGATTTTCCCTATACATGTATGCATATAGTAAAATCTTAAAAAATCTTCTTTTAAAGAACTCAAAGAGCTATGGCTATAATATTTAGCATCAAACATGTTCTAATAGGTGTCTACCAAGTTTGTTCAAATAAATGCCCTGGGGTCAAAATTGGCACCACCCCGGGGGTCATTGATTTTCCTTATATGTGTATAGCAAAAACTTAAAAAATCTTCTTTGAAAAAACCCAAGATATTAAGCATGAAACATCTTTTAGTGAGTGTCTACAAAGTTTGTTCAAATAAAAGACCTGGGGTCAAAATTGGCCCCGCCCCGGGGGTCATTGATTTTCTTTATATATGTATAGCAAAAACTTAAAATCTTCTTTGAAAAAACCCAAATAGCTAGAGTTTAATAGATATTAAGCATGAAACATCTTCTAGTAAGTGTCTACAAAGTTTGTTCAAATAAAAGCCCTGGGGTCAAAACTGGCCCGGCCCAAGGGGTGTCATTGTTTTTAACTATATGTGTATAGTAAAAACCTTTAAAAAAAATCTTCTTTTAAAAAGCCCAATGAGCTAGAGCTTAGATGTTTAGCATGAAACATCTTCTTATGGGTGTCTACCAAGTTTGTGCAAATAAAAGCCCTTGGGTTAAATTGGCCCTGCAACGTTGGGGGGGGGGGGTGGGGTGTTGGTGGGGCCTATATACAGGTGAGCGACCTCAGGGCCATCATGGCCCTCTTGTTTCTAAGTGTCAAGCGTTGCTATTTTATAATTGATAAATCATGAATGATATTTAAAATGACACATTTAAATTAATGGTTGTTTATATCTTATGACACCTATTATATTTCGTTATTTTATCTAATTATAAACAGATTCTCCCTGTTCTATTTTTAAGAATCATGTGACTACACGATGTATGTTTAAGTGTTATAGAATCTATAAATAGTAACAGATTGCTGATAAGAAAACAGTATGGCGGCTAATTAGATGCAAATGTATAAATAATTACAAAGTTATCTTTCATTAATCAGTTTCATACTTTATATCATTAGAAAGGATTAGCACATTAAAGAATTAAATAAATTTTCAAAACCTTTTCATTTTATCTTGGTAAAGGGTTAAATTTTGCCCTTTCTGTCAACTTTCAATAGTTTAGTTTACGTTGAACATCACAAAATAGATTTATGCTAAAGAGGCACATTTATTGAAATAAAAAGTGGTAATCGTCGTCTTCGTTATATTCGGTCAATTTCCGTCGCGCGGGTTACCAAAACGGCATGACAGATTGTATTAGATACATAATAAAGAAAACTAATAAAATATCTTTTTGTACTGAAAGGCAATTAAACGTTTACTATATCATATGTATATAATGACAGGAATATTGATTTCAACTAAATAATTTATTTTTTCGATAGCGCAAAAAATAGTTTTATGAAAACTGCAAAAGGGATTTTCAAAGATTCGAATTTGGCCTACTAGGTCACAACTTCGTCCTATACTTACCACCTGTTGGCCATCGAGCAATATTAATTAATTTAATATCGAGATCTATACTATCAATAAAATCTTTAGCATAAATCATAATAAGTTACGTAAACTAACATACAAAATACTTGCTTAATAATCATAGCAGTTCCTTGACAATATTGCTAAGCAAGTTTGCTTCATATATGATGTTTTATTGTGAATAAACTCAACATAAATTGTTCCTCTTTTCTTTATACCTGAACCATTAATTAAACTGATTTTTTTTTATATTTGTGATAATACAGTCGATATCCGGCGACTTGATGCTTTAGCATCAAAATCTCTACTTGTGTTTTAATGTAGTTAAGTTTTTCAGCTCTTATCAGTTATAAGCAGTTGACCAGTGAATCCATTTATTCAGGAGTGACTATAGAAAACTGGTAGACACCTTTGTTATAACTGAACTAGAGCATTATTTGTGAATTACTTACTTTTGTGTCAAATATGCAAAGTTGAGGCCATATCATGGTCTTTTTGGGCAATAATTTAGTTGTAAAATTTCAAATTTTGGCCCTAAAATTTCTTTTACTTAGTACCCTAAAATTCCTAATTTTAGCCCTAAAATTTCTTAAAAATTGCCCTTAAATTTGCCCTAATTTTTTGTAAGAAGGTGCTGGACAGCCTGTGTCTACCATTTTTGTTCATTATAAGGGCCCAGGGGTTAAAATTGGCCCCGCCCCGGGGATCATTGAAATTTGCCAAACTCACAGACTACATGTTTTTGTAGTAAAAAATGCTAAATGAAAATATTTTGCAACTTTTCAGGAAAAAAAGTCGTTGAAAAGAAAATTGAGCAATTGCAGTGATACTGAAACACAAGAAAGAATATTGAAAAGTAAGAAATCTGATGTTCATGAGACTGAAATAACAGTTACTGATGATTTGCATAATGAACAGGAGACTGCAGGAGCTTCGTGTATGGGTGATCATTCAGCCAAACAGAAAAATTTCCAAGAAGAGAAAACAGAGGATGAGACTGACACGGTCAGGATATTTCAAATTTTGCATTTGCTTATTGATACATGGAAAGCCCGAGTTTAGCCTTGGATTGTAGCGTTTTAGATAACATCTATGTTGTATGTGAATATAATGCAACAAGTATATTGATAATGTGGTCGATTGGCATTGCGATGTCCCACTTTCTGGGTTAAATTTGTGTTTTGGGATATCTTCACCGTAGTTTACTGTGAAATATTGCAGGGACATTTCACTCTCACGTATTTTCCAGTGTCTTTTAAAAAATAACACACACACAACATTTGTCTTCTTTAATATATTTGCACACCAAAATGGTAAAATATTTAATTGTTAGTTACAGAAATTCATGGATGATATTCCATAATGCTAAAACAGGGTCCTCACTAGGACTTTAAAACATGGAGTCCATGGACTTCCAAGCCTGAAAAATTTGGAGTCCAAAAGCGTGTTGCAAATAATATGTTTACAGATTAGTCATTTTATGCTCACAATAGCATTGCTTATATTTTGAATCTTCAAGAGACTTTCAAAGTTTATTGTAATTCAAAACAAACTCTGAACTACATAGTGTAAGTATTGTTTGGTTGTTAATATTTATTATATGAAACAATGAAATTATAATGCATCAACTCGTGGAAATTTTTTTTGTTGTTTTTTTTTTCACTTATATACCAAATCAAATTTTATTCTGGTTAAATAGGTCCACTCTTAAGACCAAAAGTTTATATTTGTAAAAAAAAAAAAACGTAATTGTATATAGGCAGCGTTTAGCGGAATGGATAGGAAAATCGTGTACAGCTTCACACAATGTGTAAGAGATTCATCCAATCGACAATTATTTTAGCAAATATCTTCAAAAGGGGGCAAATTGAAGATCAATATTTCAAGATTTAATGTTGATTTATTAACAAAGGAACAATTCATTCACATAGTTAGCTTGAAAACTGAGAATTTTTGTGCCCTTTGAGTAATTTGAGGGTTTCTGGCGAATGTGAAATTGCCGATGTTCGGAATCAATTTTCGGATAGAATCTAAAAATCAAGGAAAAGGGTTTGTTTTTTAAAATTTTTATTATAATTGCTTCTAACTTTCTTATTTATGAATGGATTGTCATCATACTTGAACATGTTAACCCTTGGAACAGCACCTTAGAGAAGATCAAACTCAAGTAATCTTACCCTTGAACTGACCTTGACTGTCATGGTCAGATTATTGAATTTTCTTAAAAATGGTGTAGCTTAAATTGTTATTAATTGATCGATTTTATTGATATTTTGATAAAATAACATGTATGACAAAACCGACATGTTGCATAATCAATGTATGACTTTGAATTGACCTTAACCCTTGAGGACATGTTACTGAATTTTGCAAAAATTGGTGTAACTTTGGTAAAATTTGATTGATACATGGGCAAAATAGACATGTATAATTTATGTTTGGCCTTGACTTTGAAAAGACTTGACCATCCAGGTCTTATTATTGAATTTTGCAAAAATTGACGTAAACTTCATTATTATTTGATGAATTTGATTGATAGTTGCACTTAATGTAAAACAACACTGCTGATAAATAACATGTTGACCTTGAATTGACCTTGATTGTCAAGGTAATGTTATTGAATTTTACTGAAAATGGTGCAACTTTGTTATTAATGAATTGATTTGATTGATGCTTGGACAAAAAACAATTATGACAAAACTGACATGTTGCTTATGTTATGTATGACCTTTACCTTGGAACAATCTTGACCGTCAAGGTCATAGCATTGAAGATTGCTAGAATTTGTGTAACTTTTGATAATGAATGAATTTGAGTAATACTTGGACAAAACAACAGTTATGACATTCTTTGTTTGTTTTTGTTTTGTTTTGGGTTTTACGTCACAGCGACACAGTATAGAATCTAGGTCATATTGCTACGTTCCAGCTTAACTGGTGGAGGAAGACCTCAGGTGCCCTTACGTGCATTATTTCAGGCACAAACAGGCACCTGAGTAGAACCACCGACGTTCCGTAAGCTAGCTGGATAGCTTCCTCATATGAAAGAATCCAAAGTCCCTGTCGGGATTCGTACCCACAGCGGTGAGGGGCAAGTGATTTGAAGTCAACGACCTTAACCACTCGGCCACGGACTCCCCAGTTATGACATTAAACACAAACTTTGTTATTTAAGAATAGATTTGGTTCATACTTTGATATAAACTGCATGAAGCACTAAACCGTCATATTGAGTAATTCAAATTTGCCTTTGATCTTCGAAGGACCATCGCCAAAAAAAGCCTCATAAGTAATAAGCGTGAACCCGGCTTGCGATGGCTCTTGTTGATAATGTAAAGCATTTAATATACAAACTACATGTACAATTTCTTAATCTCTTAATTATGAATTGTAAGAATTTTATACATGCATAAAAAGTTCAGTATTTTGGTAATAGAAAGTAATATTTAAGAAATAACATCGGCCTGAGAGGTGTATATCGGCTATTTAACACCGGTTTGGAGTTTTGATGCATAGGAATTGACCACGAAGGCCGTGGGCCTGAGTGGTTACTTTTGTCGCATCAAAACGACAATACCGGTGTTAAATAGCCGATATACACCTCTCAGGCCGATGTTATTTCGATTCTAACACGATGAAATAAGGAAAATCACTAATTATTTTTCAAGCGGGAATAACTTCCGGTGCCGATTTTCGTATAACGCTGTTCGATTTTAGCACCCTACTGTTGCGGAGATACAGAAATTATTAAACAAATGAAATAAAAAGAAAAAAAAAACGTTATTTTATCAAGTTTTCAACAATAAAACTTACGTCGTATTGTGTTTACATCAGTGGCCCATTTATCATTCTTGTCTGTATGAAATAACGTCAGCTTGTTTATGAATGAATTGTTTACTAGGATGACGTCATAACGCTGCTTACGGATTGGCGCCGTTTTGTCAAAATATTTATTAAATGATGTGGATCTAATATGTGGCGTTAGTGTTTGTGAGATAGTATTTCGGTATCGTATGAAAAGAAAGCATTATACGAACTGAAAATATAAATAAAAATGGTTTTTATTGTTGCTTTAAAATGCTTTGTAAACTATACAATCGAGGGTGAAAACATAACAGCGCATATACAAGTAGTCCCTAACCGGTGTTTATTGGCAGTTTAACACCAGTTTTTTTCCTTCTTTGTCTATAGTGACAAAATCGCGTGAGTGTTAGAATTCAGTATATATCAAAGAGCAAATAAACACTTTTTGGTTAAATCCCTCCTGGCCTGACTCAGAATTGGCATCTTTCACACAGCTGTAATTGATTTATCAAATATGTGTGTTTTAACACCTGGGAAAACACATTATGCTAAATTCTTTAAATAACAAAGTTGCTTCATCCTTTTAAAATGTAAGGGATTATCTCAGTTTGTTTTACATTTTTTAAAAATGGCAGGTACTGCATAACAGTTTCTTTCATCAAAAAGCATGATTCTGTTGTTAAAACTCACAGTAGTACTGTGAAGACACCCACTGACTTTGTGACATTTTAGGACGTTCTTATTTCTTTTTTAGATAGATTTCAGCAACACAGGTCTTAAGAAGGCAATAGAACATCTAAATAGATTTCTGACTGATACAAATTTAAATGCACTTAGAGAGGTTATCAAGAAGTCAAGAGATGAAGGTGAACTTGAAATTGGTCTTGGAATTCATCTGATTTCAAAGTTGGCAGGAAAAGCTTACACTAGTAAACAAAAGAGCTTACGAAGCTGTCCATGTGGATGTAAAGAAAAACTGCCAGAAAATGAAACCATGTGGATAGGTAAGTTGTATATAATTATAATTGTTTTTGATTGCCATGAATGTAGGAAAGCTGTTGTCTTGTCTTTTATGTATTTTTTGCTTGACTATATGAAGTATATGGAGGGCTCTCCTACTCACCCTGACATTTATGTTGGCGTCCACGATTTTAGATTTAAGTTTTGTGCAGTAAAATATTTTTTACTATAACTTTTATTTCTTAAGTGATCAACTTCAAACTTCAAATGTATGTTCCTTATCATCAACCACATCTTAAATGACAAGGTTTATAACTCTAAATGCAATATTTTTCAGCGATGCGGTGGCATATAGCGATTCATCTGTGAGTTTTATGTCACCGCAGCATTTGCGATGTGGTGGCATATAGCGATTCACCTGTGTGTGTTTGTATGTATGTTTGAGCCGCGCCAAGCATGAACAGCCGTTATCGTGTAATTAATTATGCTAAGAAATATGACGTCAAAATTGATGATGACGTAGAAAGATGGCGGCGCCCATATTTTTACATGACAGATTGTAAGCTGGTGTATCTCATGATAAACTTGCTATTCTGTGTACAGTGGTGGTTTTGAGTATTTTAACTGTTGTGCTTCTGTGATCACAATGGTGTCGTAGTAACTGATTTTGTGACCTACACTATAGCCTCAATAAATAGCTGTTATAACGCTAATCTCAGTATAGCGCTCATAGACCTTGGCTCCCAAACAAAAAAAAAATCATGTAGATCTAGAGTTATAGCACGCCATATCCACTATAATGCTTGTTCAATTTGATAGTCAAGTACAATAAACAATTGTGATTAGGACATTTATGAGCACTAAAAGTGTGGAAAACATGCACAGGTTAGCGTTTATCCGCTCTTTTGTTGTTTTACCTGTTGATTAGTCAGGCATCACATTGTTTCCAAAATCTCAAATTTATATCATCTGTGACATGGGCAGCCAGTGATGAGTATAAATAAACTAAAATTCACACACATATCTGTGACATGCAAACCTCGCTGAATTAAATAACCCACACAAGCCCAAAATCAATTTAAAATCCTGCACTGTATATAGAACGGCCCAGACAGGAAGTAAATGGCGTTTGATTAACTTAGGGAACAAAACTAAAGCTGGACTGTAATTGAAAACTGTTTACACTGCATTTATGATTTATGTTTTTCTTTTGAAAGTTTTTTGTTACTTTTAAATATAATAAGCATTATTTGTGAATATAATATAGGTTTACATCATTGAATTGTTTTAGAAAAAGATAATGTTGATATTCATTGAAAAGTAAGTAAAAATTGTCAGTGTTGTATGTATAGGCGGAAGGTGGGGTAATTTCGCAATGAGCGTTCTAATGAGAGCCTCGTTAGAACGCGGTTTTGAAACATTGGACCCCAACATGAGCGTTATAATGAGGCTGTAGTGTATTAACATTATGAAACATTTTAATGTTCTTTTTAGATAATGTTTTATTTAATACTTACAGAAATAGAGAATATTGAATGAGTGTACATTTATAAATACTAAATTTTATTAAACGAGTTGAATAAAATCATGTTAGATCTATTATAACAAGCCTCTGGCGAGCATAATATTGTTTTATTCAACAACTTCAATAAATTAAGTATTGAATCTACACGAAAATAATATTTTATTTATTGCATATAATATATAAATATAAATAACAACTATTAACTGTTAAAAGAGTCATTTTTAGCTCACCTGTCACAAAGTGACAGGGTGAGCTTTTGTGATCGCTTTTCGTCCGGCGTCCGTCCGTCCATCGTCCGTCCGTAAACTTTTACTTTAAATGACATCTCCTCATAAACCACTAAGCCAATTTCATCCAAACTTCACAGGAATGTTCCTTTGGTGGTCACCTTTAAAAATTGTTCAAAGAATTTAATTCCATGCAGAACTCTGGTTGCCATGGCAACCAAAAGAAAAAACTTTAAATATCTTCTTTTTAAAAAACAGAAAGAGCTAGAGCTTAGATATTTGGCATGAAACATCTTCTAGTGAGTGTCTACCAAGATTGTTCAAATAAAAGCCCTGGGGTCAAAATTGGCCCCGCTCCAGGGGGTCATTGATTTTCCCTATATGTATATAGTAAAAACTTAAAAAATCTTCTTTTAAAGAACTCAAAGAGCTAGAGCTAAGATATTTAGCATGAAAGATGTTCTAATGGGTGTCTACCAAGTTTGTTAAAAAAAAAGCCCTGGGGTCAAAATTGGCCCCGCCCCAGGGGGTCATTGATTTTCCCTATATGCATATAGTAAAAACTTAAAAAATCTCCTTTTAAAGAACCCGAAGAGCTAGAGCTTAGATATTTGGCATGAAACATCTTCTAGTGAGTGTCTACCTAGATTGTTCAAATAAAAGCCCTAGGGTCAAAATTGGCCCCGCCCCAGGGTGTCATTGATTTTCCCTATATGCATATAGTATACTCTTAAAAAATCTTTTTTTTAAAGAACCCAATGAGCTAGAGCTAAGATATTTAGCATGAAACATGTTCTAATGAGTGTCTACCAAGTTTGTTCAAATAAAAACCCTGGGGTCAAAATTGTCCTCGCCCCAGGGGGTCATTGATTTTCCCTGTATGCATATAGTAAAAATTTAAAAATCTTCTTTTAAAGAATTCATGGAGCTAGAGCTAAGATATTTAGCATGAAACATGTTCTAATGGTTGTCTACCAAGTTTGTTCAAATAAAAGCCCTGGGGTGAAAATTGCACGGCCCCAGGGGGTCATTGATTTTCCCTATATGTATATAGTAAAAACTTAAAAATCTTCTTTTAAAGAACTCAAAGAGCTAGAGTTAAGATATTTAGCACGAAACATGTTCTAATGGGTGACTACCAAGTTTGTTCAAAAAAAAGCCCTGGGGTCAATATTGGCCCCGCCCCAGGGGGTCATTGATTTTCTCTATATGTATATAGTAAAAACTTAAAAAATCTTCTTTTAAAGAACTGAAAGAGCTAGAGCTAGGATACTTAGCATTAAACATGTTCTAATGGGTGTCTACCAAGTTTGTTCAAATAAAAGCCTTGGGGTTTAAATTGGCCCCGCCCCAGTAGATCATTGACTTTCCTTATATGTATATAGTAAAAACATAAAAAATCTACTTTTAAAGAACTCAAAGAGCTAGAGCTAAGATATTTAGCATGAGACATGTTCTAATTGGTGTCTACCAAATTTGTTCAAATAAGAGCCCTGGGGTCAAAATTGGCCCCGCCCTGGGGGTCATTGATTTTCCTTTTTTATGTGTATATCAAAAACATAAAATGTATTCTTTGAAAAAACCTAAATAGCTAGAGTTAAGATATTAAGCATGAAACATCTTCTAGTGAGTGTCTACAAAGTTTGTTCAAATAAAAGCCCTGGGGTCAAAATTGGCACCGCCCTGGGGGTCATTGATTTTCCTTATATGTGTAAAGCAAAAACTTTAAGAAAATCTTCTTTGAAAAAACCTAAATAGCTAGAGTTTAGATACTAATCATGAAACATCTTCTAGTGAGTGTCTACAAAGTTTGTTCAAATAAAAGCCCTTGTGTCAAAATTGGCCCCGCAACAGGGGTCATTGATATTATTTATGTGTATAGCAAAAACTTACAAATCTTCTTTGAAAAAACCCAAATTACTAGAGTAATGATATTGAGCATGAAACATCTTTCAGTAAGTGTCTTCAAAGTTTGTTCAAATAAAAGCTCTAGGGTCAAAATTGGCCCTGCCCCGAGGGACATTGATTTTCTTTATATGTGTACCCGTCCCTAGATTTGCCACTACTTGCCAGCTATTTCCACTGAAAAGGGTGGCATTAAGTGTAAAAAAGGTGGCATTAACTGGAAAATGACAAAATTCCACTCTTTTTCCACTGTAGTGGCAAAATTGCCACCAAATTCCACTATCCTTTGGTGGCATTTAGGTGGCATTGAGTGGAAATTTGAACATAGACTTTTTTTATGGTGGCAAAAGGGTGGAAATTGGTGAAAAATGAAACTTAGTTTATTTTGAAGGTGGAAAATGAGTGGCTTTTAGTGGAAAAGTGAAACTCTAACTATTTTCTGGGTGGCAAAATAGTGGAAAAAAACTTAGAAAATTTTGTGAATAACTTTTAGTCGAAAAGGGAAACTCTTAACTATTTTCTGGGTTGTATTTATAAAAATTGGTGGAAAAAACTGAGAAATCTAATAATTGTGCATTGCAGGGTTTAAGATTTATTTAAGTCAAAGCTCCAAACTGAAATAAATCTGTTTATAGTTTGTACTCTACCAAAGCATCAAGTGAACTTTTTATCAAAAATATAATTTATTGAAGTTGAACAGTAAGAAAATTTTATCAGAAACTCATATTTCTTAAACATACTAGAATGCCATGAACACAATTCTGATACAAAGTCACTGCCTCACAGTAACGGTATGATAATTCCAGCTGTAAAGTAGCAGGAAAAGACACAGAAATTGGGCGTAAAATCACTTTTCCAGGCGTTAAACACATATAATTATGATCAGGATAAATTAGAAAAGTATGGGGTTACTTAACTTCCCATTTTTTATGGCAGTACTTTTCTTTAGGGATGTAAAATTTGACTTTCAAGTCAAAATGTTTATGTTCCATTCTATGCTTGTAAAATAAAATTACGGCTTTTAAAGTGTACTTTGTTCTTTAGTAATAATCTGTACATTAAATAGTTGAAATGTTCTTCTATGCCCAGAAAATGCATATCTTTGCATAAAGTTTGTTGCTTCTTCTATGATATTTAATGTCAATCTTGAATAAAGTTTGACTTTTGTCTTTTCTTCTAATTGACATAATAAATTGTCTCTTCATAATTACTTTAAACTGATATCTGGTGAGTACTAACACTTTTCATGTAATGCTAACAATAATTAAAGTGAAAAATGCAAAGGGCAATAACTCCAAAAGTATGCAAAGATTTATGGTTCTTAAACACAGCACATTACTAGAAAAGATCTATATCTGTGAAGTTTTTAATTAATATCTCCATTACTTTTTAAGCTTAATGATCAAGACAAAAATTAAGCATAGAGAAGTAAAAAATGGCAATAAACCCCAAATCATGCAATAAAAAGTTATGGTTCCTTGGCATTGTAACTTCTCATAAATGAGATTTAGTTATATGTGGAGTTTAAAATTATTGTCTCTAACATCTTTTGTGCTATGCTTTCAGAGGCTTTAAATCTATTGTAAAAAATAATGTGTGAAAAGTAAATAAGTCATAATGTCTGATAAATTTCTTACAATCAGGATAAGTAACTACTAGCTAGTAAATACTGCATCCTCTAAGATTTAACAACACAGCATATATCTCAGATCTGATAAAACTACTGCCCTCTTATCTAGTAATCTATGAATGGGGGTTAATAGTTTACTCATGCTGACCAGAGTGTTCCATTTGATTATTTTGGGAAAGGCAACATTATACATGTTTTTATGTAGAATTTGTCTTAAAATAGCATGCTAAATTATCTTTCAAAAGCTTATTTCTACTCAATCTATTGAGGTATTAGACATAGTTTATACATTCAAATCAATGTAAAAATAAAATGATGGGTGCTATGGTTTTTGGAAAATCCCTCACAATTTAAAATTATAATGGACTGTCCATGCAGTTACACCGTTGTAAAGTTTGAATTCAAAGGAATTGAGGTCAGCTAAAGCTTGCAAACACAAAGGAAATTATTGATATTGTAGCAATTCCGGAGATATTTTGTTTAAAATGTAAGGGTGCATATTTTTGATTTCTCAAAGAAAACATTTAAAGTCTTATTAGTGTGGTAAATAGAAATGAGAAGTTTTAACTGAAGTGTGAATGTGTAGACAAGAAGATAAACAGCAGAATCATTCCCAGTCAAAGTTTCAGGTAAACAACTTTTACATACAATAATTATTGTTATTTATGCAGAAACTGTTTAGTTTTTTGACAGTAAATATATGAAGTGGTATTGTATAAAATTGTGTTTTATATTTGTTTTGTTTGTAACTTGACTAAAAAGAAAGCTGCATGTACATTATGTACATATAAAGAATGTAGGAATATAAAGAATGTAGGAAGATCTTCATCATTTCTTAAATACAATATGTTAGAAATTTTAAGTTTGAGAAAAAAATTATAGAAATTAATCAGTAAGTACAATATCATTATGTACAATATTACATCAATCAAACTATAGGTAACCTGAGGTACCTATTACTACAACTTTCATGCTATAAACAATTTTCCTTGTGTGTCACATGTGGAGCAGATTAACAGTAACTGATTTATTAGTAAGTTTCATTCCTTCATTGTTGTAATTCAGCTTTCATGGTGCAGTAGATAATTATATAACCATAACTAGACAGTCTAGAGTAACATGTTATTAGGAGAATGACAGTTCATAACAGAAACAGCATTAAATAAGAATTGTTCTTTTGCAGACACAAAGCAATGAGGAGCAGCCTGGAGCAACACATTTGATCTTCAGTGGCTTTACAAAGGTATCTTGTTAATTCAAAGTTATTTTAGAATTAATAGGAAAGAAGTGTCACAGTACCCAATAAGACACTTTTCAGTTCTTGATAAATATAGCTATTAGTCACTATTTACAAACCTACTTTAATTCAAACTCTTTATGACACTTTAATTTGCATTTACATTTTGTTTTACAAATTTTAGAGTTTTTGTACATTTTAGCTTGAAAATTTTATCAAATATTTATCCTGATGAAGGTGCGTTAAGAACTGAAACTGGAAGATTATTAATTACTCAACCTGCACTGGTGTTGATGTGTTGTATTTCTTTATTTCTTTCTTATTTTAAAATTTTAGAGTTGTATACATATACCAAGGTCTTATAAAAGTGTTTCATTTTCTGTCTTTACATATTAGATATTGATAGTCATTTTCTGTCTTTACTTTATGGATATTGATAATTATATTTTAGGACCAAGTGATGGCAGAACTGAAGCCATATGCCTCAAAAGAGAAAGGTACAGCAAAGCTCTTCAGAATGCTATTCAATATAGAAGAGATTAAAGGCCGCTCAATGTATGGTATGAGGAAAGGGAACAGAGAGTCTGACGCCAGACCTTCTTGTGCAGACAAGGCAAAACTTAAGTTCTTGGAAGGTAACTAATGAACTGAATGAAAATATCATTTTTGATTCTGCGTATATTTTCTGCCTTGGAGTAAATAAGAAAAGTCTGATTCTTCAATGTCTGCAGTGCTGTTTTTTAAAGTGTTTTAATCATATCTATGCACTCAAATTGAATATAGAAATATCCAATAGTCATATAAAAATGTAAGCTTATGTTTTTTATTATTGTATTAATCATTCATAATTTTTTTTGTTTTAGATTGTGCGCTTGAAAAGTTGCCGACAACCTAAAGGACTGAACTCAAAGATAAACTGAAGAAAATAAATGGACTAATGTTTTGCTATTTTTTGAGACAATATATCATATCATATGGAAACATTAAAAAGGATTATTTTTAAAATTTGTTTGTTTCCAATTTAGGGTACAGGGTGACTTTCAAGCAGTTTCCAGCTATTGCCACCCACAAGGTGGAAAATTTCTGAAAGGGTGAAAATAGGTGGCATTTAGTGGAAACTGAATTTGCCACTATCTGGTGGCAAAATGGTGGAAAAGTGTCTAAATACTCCACCAATTTTCCACCCTTATGGTGGCAAAAGGTGGAAATAAGTGGCATTTGGTGGAAAATAAGTTTGCCACTCAATGGTGGCATAATGGTGGAAATTTGTCTAAATACTCCACCAATTTTCCACCATTATGGTGGCAATAAGTGGAAACAAGTGGCATCTAGTGGAAAATGAGTTTGCCACCCTAAGGTGGCATAATGTGGCATTATGGTGAAAGTTTGTCTAAATACTCCACCAATTTTCCACTCATTGGTGGCATTTAGTGTAAAAAAGGTGGAATTAACTGGAAAATTATATAACATCAGTCCTGCTCAAATTTTTCACCATTTCATGATTTGGGTGGCGTTTTGGTGGCATTATTGGTGGAAAATAGTCTAAATACTCCACCATTGAAAAGGGTGGCATTTTAGTGGCAAATCTAGGGACGGGTAAAGCAAAAACTTTAAAAAATCTTCTTGAAAAAACCCAAATAGCTAGAGTTTAGATATTAAGCATGAAACATTTTCTAGTGAGTGTCTTCAAAAGTTTGTTCAAATAAAAGCCCTTGGTTCAAAATTGGGCTCACCCCGTAGGTCATTGATTTTATTTATGTGTATAGCACAAACTTAAAAATCAAATAAAAGCCCTACCTGGGTCAAAATTGGTCCTGCCCCGAGTAACATTGATTTTCTTTATATGCGTAAAGCAAAAACTTTAAAAAAATCTTCTTGAAAAAAACCAAATAGCTAGAGTTGAGATATTAAGCATGAAACATTTTCTAGTGAGTGTCTTCAAAAGTTGTTCAAATTAAAGCCCTGGGGTCAAAACTGGCCCCGCCCTAGGGGTGTCATTGCTTTTTAGTATATGTGTATAGTTAAAACTTAAAAATCTTTTTTTTTTAAACTCAACGAGCTGGACCTTAGATGTTTAGCATGAAACATCTTCTAATGGGTGTCTACCAGGTTTGTTCAAATAAAAGCCCTGAGGTTTAAACTGGCCCTGCTCTGGGGGCCTATATACAGGTGAGCGACTTCAGGGCCATCAGGGCCCTCTTGTTTAAATTAGGCTCCCTAAGTAGGAAAATGGTCAGACATGTGGTAAAATGGGTGAGATAGGGTAATATGTGGATTGTTAGCTGAATGGTTGTTTCTTACCAAAAATTAATGGGAAATTTTTTTTCATTAGAATGTTTTTGCAGATTATTTAAAGGTCCCTCATTTCTAAAAAAGAGCCCTCATAACATCCTAGCTTGAGTTCAGAAAAGTGGCCATAACTTGATTTCTGATGGTAAATTTTGTTTAAATTTTGCATACATATGTACTTTAAGGTAGACCATGGGTAATGGGCACCATAAGGAACTGTAAAATTGACAACATAGGACAGTTATATGTCACCTGTATGCAAAATTTAAATACAAGTTTCCGTGTGGTTTATGAGTAATGGATATATTTCTGAACTAAGACTTTGCCATTAGACGGGCTTATTTTCAGAAATGAGGGAACTTTAAATCTGTAATATCAACATTATAAAAATGTTTTTCTATTGCTCATTGTTAAGAAACAAATAATAACATTCAGGTAACACAAGCAAAATGTTTGTTTCTAAACAAAATGTTCTTAATATGTATAAAAATGTTACCCTACCCCACCCACTTTTAACATTAATTTTACCATTTCCCTATCTAAAATGCCTTATTCAAAATATCCCTAAAATTTATCGAAATTAGGATCTATTTTCAAAGTTTGCCTAAATTTTCTCAAAGGTATATTAGTTGATCATGCGAAATATTAAATACCTTTACTGTGTAGTTTTTATTTTATCGAATTTTGAAAATATCTGGTATTACATTTGCTATAAATTTTAGCATTATTTAGCAAAAAAAACCCTCATATATAATTTAAAAAAATAATTATATAATTTAAATCAAACTTTTTTTCTTCCATAAGGGATCAGAGAGATACATAAATAATGTTAAAAAGAAAAAAAGAAAGAAAAAAAAAGTTGCCCCTTATTGGGTTTGAACCCACGTCCCTCAATTTCAATGTAGTTTACAGGCAATTCTAGCCTATTTGAATACTCTTCAAAGTGGAGGTAATGCATTACCCATGGTCTACCTTAAGGTATATATCTGACCTATTATGTAAATTTTTAAGTCCCTTACAGTGCCCATTAGGGTGGTAAACCTTAAATAGGGCTGTTCAAAGAAAAGGGGAGCTATCTTACTCACCTTGGCAGCAGCATTGGCAGTGCATGTAAATGTTGAAGGTTTTTATGACTTTTTCATATGCCTGTTTAAAAAACTGAACGTATTATGGGAACATCCTTGGGGGTGGGCGGTCAGCATCAAAATTTCAGGAGCATACCTCCTACATGCATAGAGAAATTTTGATTTTACTCGGCACAAATGTTAACCATTTGTGAGGCGGAGTTTTGCATGAAATATGCAGGTCCTTGCAGCCAAGGTGAAGGTCACACATATAGGTCAAAGTTCAGATGAAAATGTGTAAATTAAGTCATCATTTTTGGAGGGATTGTAACACAAATTGTCAGTATCACAGACTGCAGCTGTGACACATGTAACATGTAATATAAAATTATGCAAGGACAAGGTCACTTAAAATGATGAAATATTCAGAATTAGTGTTCCAATTTTGTCCGGAATATCTCTTCTATACCCAAGGAGGGCTTTTAATGAAACTTCATTGAAATATCCACCTCTATGAGAAGCCATGTCACGATCATGAGCCAGGACTCTAAGTTTCGCATACAAAATTCAGGTCCCTACGGCCAAGGTGAAGGTCACACTTAAAGGTCAAAATTCAGATAAATATATGAGATGTGTATAGGGAACATTTAGATATCCTTTTTGAGGGATTGTAACACAAATGGTCATTATCATTACTACAGCTGTCACAGTCAATATCATGATCAATGCAAGATCAAGGTCACTAAAGGTGATGAAATATTCAGATTTTGTCTAAAGTAAATCTTCTACATACATGGAAGAATATTTATAATTCTTTTTAGAAATGTTCACCACTCTTATCGGATGTATTGCTCCGTGCATGATTCAGGTATCTAGATCAAAGGTCAAGGTCACTAAAGGTGATGATATATCCAGATTTTGTCTAAAGTAAATCTTCTACATACATGGAAGAATATTTATAATTCTTTTTAGAAATGTTCAACACTATAATCGGATGTATTGCTCCATGCATGATTCAGGTCTCTAGATCAAAGGTCACACTTAGAGCTAATTGAAAAACGCTTGTTCGGAGCAAAACTTCTACATTCATAAGAGGATTTTAGTATACCTGGGCACAAATATTTACCTTTGTGAGGCTGAGTGTTGTGCCTAAAAGTCAGGCACCTGCAACCAAAGTCAAGGTCACACATAGATGTCATAGTTCAGGATGTGTATAGGGACCATTTGGTCATCATTTATTGATGGATTGTAACATAAATGGTAATTATCATGACTACAGGACTGGCACATGTAATTTAAGTCAATATTTGCAAGGTCAAGGTCATAAGAAATGATAAAATATCCTATTATTGTCCAGAGCATATCTTATAATGCATGGAGGAATTTTAATGTTACTTTTTATAGAAATTCTTTCGGGCATGTTATACCCTGTGGCGTCAGTCCGTCTGTCTGTCCGGACGTCCGTCTGTCCATTAGCAATTTGGTTTCCGGAGCATAACTTAAGTTCCATTTGGCCCACAGTGTTCAAACTTCATAGGATGATTGTCAATATTGGGTAGAAAACCCCTATTGATTTTGGGGTCACAAGTTTAAAGGTCAAGGTCACTATGACCTTAAAACTGAAAACAGTTTCCGGAGCAAAACTTAAGTTCCATTTGGCCCACAGTGTTCAAACAACGTAGGATGATTGTCCATATTGGGTAATAGACCCCTATTGATTTTGGGGTCACAAGGTCAAAGGTCAAGGTCACAATGACCTTAAAACTGAAAACAGTTTCCGGAGTATAACTTAAGTTCCATTTGGCCCACAGTGTTCAAATTTCATAGGATGATTGTCCATATAAGGTGAAGACCCCTATTGATTTCGGGGTTACAAGACAAGGTCAAAGGTGAAGGTCACCAAGACCTTAAAACTGAAAACAGTTTCAGGAGCATAACTTAAGTTCCATTTGGCCCAGAGTGTTCAAATTTGATAGGATGATTGTCCATATTAGGTAGAAGACCCCTATTGATTTTGGGGTCACACGGTCAAAGGTCAAGGTCACTATTACCTTAAAACTGAAAACAGTTTCAGGAGCATAAGTTAAGTTCCATTTGGCCCACAGTGATCAAACCTCATAGGATGATTGTCCATATTGGGTAGAAGACCCCTATTGATTTTGGGGCCACAAGGTCAAAGGTCAAGGCCACTATTACCTTAAAACAAAAAAAACAGTTTCAGGAGCATAACTTAAGTTTTATTTGGCCCACAGTGTTCAAACTTATTAGGATGACTGTCCATATTAGGTTGAAGACCCCTATTGATTTTTGGGGCACAAGGTCAAAGGTCAAGGTTACTATTACTTAGAGATTGAAAACAGTTTCTTGAGCATATCTTAAGTTCCATTTGGCCCACAATATTTAAACTTCATAGGATGATTGCCCATTTCAGGTAGAAGACTCCTATTGATTTTTGTGTCACAAGGTCAAAGGTCAAGGTCACTATTACCTTAAAACTGAAAACAGTTTCAGAACATAACTGAAGTTTCATTTGGCCCACTGTGTTTAAACTTCATAGTATGATTGTCCATATTGGGTAGGAGATCCCTATTGATTTTGGGGTCACAAGGTCTATGGTCAAGGTCACTATTACCTTAAAACTGAAAACAGTTTCCGAAGCATAACTAAAGTTCCATTTGGCCAACAATATTCAAACTTCATAGGATAATTGTCCATATTGGGTAATAGACCCCTATTGATTTTGGGGTCACAAGGTCAAAGGTCAAGGTCACAATGACCTTAAAACTGAAAACAGTTTCCGGAGTATAACTTAAGTTCCATTTGGCCCATAGTGTTCAAATTTCATAGGATGATTTTCCATATAAGGTAGAAGACCCCTATTGATTTCGGGTTACAAGACAAGGTCAAAGGTGAAGGTCACCAAGACCTTAAAACTGAAAACAGTTTCAGGAGCATAACTTAAGTTCCATTTGGCCCAGAGTGTTCAAATTTGATAGGATGATTGTCCATATTAGGTAGAAGACCCCTATTGATTTTGGGGTGACACAGTCAAAGGTCAAGGTCACTATTACCTTAAAACTGAAAACAGTTTCAGGAGCATAAGTTAAGTTCCATTTGGCCCACAGTGATCAAACCTCATAGGATGATTGTCCATATTGGGTAGAAGACCCCTATTGATTTTGGGGCCACAAGGTCAAAGGTCAAGGCCACTATTACCTTAAAACAAAAAAACAGTTTCTGGAGCATAACTTAAGTTTTATTTGGCTCACAGTGTTCAAACTTATTAGGATAACTGTCCATATTGGGTTGAAGACCCCTATTGATTTTTGGGGCACAAGGTCAAAGGTCAAGGTTACTATTACTTAGAGATTGAAAACAGTTTCTTGAGCATATCTTAAGTTCCATTTGGCCCACAATATTTAAACTTCATAGGATGATTGCCCATTTCAGGTGGAAGACTCCTATTGATTTTTGTGTCACAAGGTCAAAGGTCAAGGTCACTATTACCTGAAAACTGAAAACAGTTTCAGAACATAACTGAAGTTTCATTTGGCCCACTGTGTTTAAACTTCATAGTATGATTGTCCATATTGGGTAGAAGACCCCTATTGATTTTGGGGTCACAAGGTCTATGGTCAAGGTCACTATTACCTTAAAACTGAAAACAGTTTCCGGAGCATAAGTTAAGTTCCATTTGGCCCATAATATTCAAACTTCATAGGATGAATGTCCATATTGGGTAGGAGACCCCTATTGATTTTGGGGTCACAAGGTCAAAGGTCAAGGTCACTATTACCTTAAAACTGAAAACAGTTTCCGGAGCATAACTAAAGTTCCATTTGGCCAACAATATTCAAACTTCATAGGATGATTGTCCATATTGGGTAGGAGACCCCTTATTATTTTGTGGTCACATGGTCAATGGTGAAGGTCACTATTACTTTAAAACTGCAAACAGTTTCGGGAGCATAACTTCAGGGATCCCACGGTCAGGGAATAGTCAGGGAAAAATGATTTTTAGTCCCCTACGGGTTAACTGGAGGGGACTTTAGGGTTACCCTTTGTCCGTCCGTCAGTCTGTCTGTCTGTCCGAGCAAACATTTGATAATTATGAGCTTCTTTCCGTAGTTAAATAAAGAACAAAAACTCATAAAATTCAAATTAATAGCTATTTTTTTTTGTTTTTATGAGCTTATTTTGCTTATGGAAGTTGGTCCAGGTGGTGTTTATGAGCTGATTTGCCTCATAAACATCAAAAGTTGGTACGTCCGTCCGTCCACAAAACTGGATCCCGCGATAACGCAAAAAGTACTTAAAATATTTTTATGAAACTTGATATATGGATAGATGGCAGTATGGAGATTATGCACGTCTTTTTCTTTTCTTCCTATGTTGAAAATTCTGGTTGCTATGGCAACAAATAGACTGAGAATATGGCAAATTTTACACATAACCTGGATCCCACGATAACGCAAAAAGTGCAAGAAATATTTTTATGAAACTTGATATATAGATAGATGGCAGCATGGAGATTATACATGTCATTTTCTTTTTTTCCTATGCTGAAGATTCTGGTTGCTATGGCAACAAATAGACTGAAAATATGGCAAATTTTACACATAACCTTGATCCAGTGATAACACAAAAAGTACTGAAAATACTTTTTTATGAAATTTGACAAATGGGTAGATAGCAGTCTGGAAATTATGCACACCCTTTTCTTATCTTCCTTTGTTGAAAATTCTGGTTGCTATGGCAACAAATAGACTGAATTTCAAGATTCCTGATTATAGTTTTTAAGTTTTTTCACTATAAGTTCTTTATAAGTCCCCTACCGGTTTACCGGAGGGGACTTTAGGTTTACCCTCCGTCCGTCCGTCCGTCCGTCTGTCTGTCAGTCAGTTTGTCCGTCCACAAAACTGGATCCCGCGATAACTTGAAAAGTACTGAAAATATTTTTATGAAACTTGGTATATGGATAGATGGCAGTATGGAGATTATGCACGTCTTTTTCTTTTCTTCCTATGTTGAAAATTCTGGTTGCTATGGCAACAAATAGGCTGAACAGGGCTTGACACTAACTTTTTTTAGGGGTAGTCAGAACTACTTTCAGGATCAGGTAGTCCTTGACAAATCTAGGTAGTCCTCATTGTTAAACATAAAAAAATGTTTCTTATTCTATTTAAATGCATTTTGAGTGTACATGTATGTATCTGAAGATAAGAAAACAATAGCATGAGATCTCTTCAAATTTATTGGAAAAAATCACCAATAGATAAATCATATAAGATCTAGTAAAAGTTTGTAAGCTTTATTCTGCATGAGATGTAGGTTCCGGCTAGCCTCTGAGCTCTTCAAAGTCATCATCAACATTTTTTACATATTTTTGTAATAAAATATGGCAGTGTGACACACAAAAGTCAATAGGTTTTGAAAGGCCAGACATAATCTACAGGTACAGGGTTCTAGCCAGGAATTACTAAAGTGTGTTGCAAATAAAATTGCTAGGCAATCAGCTCAGCTTATATTATTGACAGCTTATAGGGAAGCGGAGAATATATTGGCAATATCAGCTAAATAAGTATGTCAGTTTTAAATTTATGTAATACCTGGCTTTTGTATTAAAAAAATATTTCAATAGAGCTTACAAATCTACTTTCAGGTATAGATAATGTATGACCTTTTAGATGTGTTTTTAAATTCAAAACAGAAGTAAAAAGCTTGGACAAGAACAAAATATGTTTGTCTTTACTATAATTGATTTATTCTACAAACTTATTTTGTCAGACATAAAACAACAAAATATCAGAAAAACAAACTTGTACTAGTGCTAGTAATTCAGTTATTTAACTGTCAGAAGATTTAAATAGGGACATTAGATTAATATCTGTTGTCCCTGATTTAAACACGAAATTAGAAATGTAAAGCCATTTTTATTCAAACTATATTGCCTTAGTTTTTTATGCCTAGGGTATTAGTATTTGTTAACAATTTTTTTCTTCATATACATGTATTGGCATTATTGCTTACATTTGCTTGTACATGATTAAGAAGTGCTTATGTAACATTGTGAAGTTATGGCAAAGACAATTACAAATACTTTAGAATATTTCTTTTCTCTTTTTTAAAGAGATTTAAACATTTTTCTTCTCTTTTTTTATAAAGAGATTTTTTCCCAATCAATAATTTCATGTCCGAATAAATTACATCCGAAATCAGATCTATTTCAGACAACACGTTTATTTTGGTTATCATTGTCAGTGTTATTTACATCAATCAACAAATCATATTCTTTTAAGTCTAAACCATTGAATAGGTTCCAATATGAGCAAATATTTTCATTTAAATGTTTAATAGACAAAGAATTCTATTGAAGTAGGCTGGAAAAATCGGCAATTAAGTTGGACTTCTGGTTTCACTTTTCGCAACTTTATAGAGATTTAAAATAGAATCTATTATGCGTCTGCTGTGACTGACACTAGTGACCCAACGGGTAATTATTTACTAGTAAGATGAATTTATCTTTCGTTTTGAATCATAGCCTAAAAAATGTTATTTTATTAATTATTTTTAGTGAATTTAGAGGCATCAGGTCACTGAAATTTTGAGTAGCCCGACGGGATACCCAGCTTGGAAACTCGGGTAGACCTTGGGGAAAATTGGTAGCCTCGGGCTAACGGACCATCGTTAGTGTCAAGCCCTGCTGAAAATATGGCAAATTTTACACATAAACTGGATCCAGTGATAACGCAAAAAGTACTTTAAATATATTTATGAAACTTGACATATGGGTAGATGGCAGTCTTGGAATTATGCACGTCTTTTTCTTTTCTTCCTATGTTGAAAATTCTGGTTGCTATGGCAACAAATAGGCTGAAAATATTGCAAATTTTACACATAAACTGAATCCAGTGATAACTCAAAAAATACTGGAAATATTTTAATGAAACTTGACATATGGGTAGATAGCAGTCTGGAGATTATGCACATCTTTTTCTTTTCTTTTATGCATGTCTTATCTTTTCTTCCTATTTTGAAAAAAAAATTGGTTGCCTTGGCAACAAATAGGCTTAAAACATGGCAAATATAACAATATCTGTGATTAGTCAAAAAGAGCTGAAAATTTTTATGAAATAGCATCTTTTATTCAAGAGTTATCTCCGCTTTAAAAATTTTGCTTTTAAAATGTTATATTTTGGTAACAGGGATGTTTTAAATATTAACTTTAGACTGTGTCCTTCAGTCCGTCTGTCTTTCTGTTCATAAAAACTGTTTCCTGTGATCACTTTTAAAGAACTTTTCCAACAAGTTTACTTAAAATGGAGAAAAATTGAAACATTAGTGAATGGCCAATGGCCCTTCAGAATGTTGATGGGGTTCTAAACGGTAGGGGACTTATGGATTGCTTGCAATACTATGATAATTGCTTGTTTCTTAAGGTATTTTCTTCAAACTTTAAATATAAGTTGCTAGTCATCAACCACATCATATGTGACAAGGTTTACAACTCTAGCACAAAATTTATCAGAATTACCCCTTGAACTTAAAATTTCATGAAAAATATATTGTCTTTTTTAATAACTTCTTTTTTTCTGAATGTATCTACTTCAAACTTCATAATTATTATATATGTTTCTTATTATCACTCAACATTTGTGAGAAAGGTCAATACTCTAGCAAGACTTTTAGGTAATTATGCCCCTTTGAACTTTTTTTCCAGAAATTGGTAATTTTTACTCCAAATTCTTCAATCATTATAGGATTTTTTCTTCAAACTCCTTCAGTGTCCTTCAGTCCGTCTGTCTCTCTGTACATAAAAACTGTTTCCTGTGATCACTTTTAAAGAACTTTTTCAACCAATTTACTTTAAATAGAAACATAAGTGAATGGCCAATAACCCTTTAGAATGTTGCTAGGGCTCTAACCGGTAGGGGACTTATGGATTGCTTGCAATACTATGATAATTGTTTGTTTTTCAAGGTCAGGGAAAAGTCAGGGAATTTAGAAATTGGTCAGAGAAATTTGAAAAATAAGCAAAAGTCAGGGAAAAGTCAGGTAATTTTGTAGAAATTTTTTTTGTCAAACAGCAAGAAGCAAAATCAGTAAAAGCTAAGGCAGTTTCTTCCATTATTTTGGGTATCTTTATTGTTATTTTTTATTATGTGTTTTATTTTTATATTCTTTTACTGTTAAAAATGACTATGCTTCTGCCTGAAGATTTTGGATATTTTTGTCACTAACAGTAACTAACTTATTAAGAAAGAATCTAAAAGGAGTTTAAGCATCCATTGCCTCCTGAGCTATTTATGGTTTGTTCTTGTGAAAGAGGCTGATAATCTGCTCTGGAGGCTGAAAAAAGATGAAAATGGACTTGCTTTTGAAGTCAAATGCCAAGTGCAATGCCTTCAGGGTCAAGGTGAAAGAAAAGTAATAAAAGAATCCAGTAAAGAAAAAGAGAAACTTCAGAAACACTTTGTGGACTTTGATTAAGTGCCATGTTGTGTTTTTGCACACATGCATTAAACCATAACTTTGAGATACTAACTGCCATAGCTAGTTTTATTAGTAGTAATTTATCTCTTACTGCATTCTGCTTTTTATGTAGCCACTTCATTACCTGTCTTATTGTTTCTTGTCCATCACCAGTTTTCCATTGATAACTATCATATATTTTATTAAAATGCAGGCCTGTTTTAGTCAATCCTCCAATGATTACACTGATTTGTATTTTTTAAGAGAATGAAACATCTTGTATTATCAAATACTTTACATTTTGGATAATGTACCCATACTTGTTGAAAGTAAACAAGACAAGTAGCTTATGACAATTGCTCTCTAATATTCATTTTTTTATCTTGAACAATTTAAAATAAAGAATTGGAGAAAGTAGGTTGGCTGTTTGGGGAGGAGGAGGTCGAAATACCTGTATAAAAAAACATTTAATGCTTTAAGATTGTGCAACCTTGACGCTGTTATTGGTCAGGGAAAAATGGTTTTGGTCAGGGAAAAGTCATGGAAAAGTCAGGGAATTGTAATTGCTCTCCTTTGTGGGATCCCTGAACTTAAGGTTTATTTGGTCCACAATATTCAAACTTCATCGGATGATTGTCCATATTGGGTAGAATACCCCTATTGATTTTGGGGTCACAAGGTCAAAGGTCAAGATCACTATTTCTTTTAAACTGAAAACAGTTTTCGGAGCATAACTAAATTTCTATTTGGCCCATAATATTCAAACTTAATAGGAGAATTGCTATTGGAAGGAGGTAATACTTCATTTAATTTATGTAATGTCTTACAAAATAATGCTTCATCGTTAAAAAAACAAAAACACTTTAGGGCATATAATGCTCCGCCTAGCGGTGCTCTTGGTTTATACAGACTTTATTTTAGTTTGATTGTGCAGGAAGCTATAAGCTTATAAACACACTTTTGAATCAGTTCCTGGAACCAACCAGTACTGAGCAATGAGTGTAAAGTTTCTTGCTCAAGGAAACAACGACTTGCCCCTGTCAGGGTTTGAACCTATGAGGCTAGCGATCATTAGATTACTAGTCCGAAGCGTTAACCACTCGGTTAGCGGTGCTCTTGTGTTATCTTGTTCTAGTATACCTAATCTATTTGCTTTGATGATATTGCTTGACTGTTTTCTTTTTCAGGTACAAAAGACACTTGGTATGGAGAACTTGATATTTTAGCAGGGAGCCAAGTAAAAGGAGATTCTGTCTCAGTGACTGTAAAAAATTATGATGGAAATCAGGAAATAGAAACACAGAAATCTGAGAAAGATAGTGATGATGAGGAAGAAAACCAATACAAGAAATCCACTGAAGAAAAGGATGAAACTCCTGGAGATCGAACAAACATCGAGGCGGAATTTAGTGGATTAATTCAGGCACTTAATCAAGTTTCTACTCAGGCAGTTGTGTTTGCCTATACTGAATTCAACAGGCATAAAACAATGGGACATTGTATTCCTTCAATCTACATTGATAGAAGCACTTTTCAGTATGTCATGTACAGTCCTGTTGAAGATGTACTTCTTGTTTCTAATCATATGGTGTACACCGATCCAAAAGACTTCGATAAAGAAACAGGTTATAGGCCATTTATAGTCTTATGGATAATCCTTAACCACAGGTTGTTCTTTAGAAAATGTCCAGATTTCAGAAAGCGTTTCAGCAAAAGTGGGTTCCATCAGAAGATTCAGAATTTGGAAGCATTCCAAAATTTGACTCAATATTCAAATGTCTTGTCTGTAAAAAGAAATTATCGTTTTGAAAATGATACTCCAAATACAATTCGCCCACCAGCAATGGAGTGGTTTCTTGACAAATGTGACAAGTTTTGACATGTTTGATTTAAGCATGACCTCTTTCTAAGAGAACAGGTCCATTATGATGTCCATATTCTCATTTTGCAAAGAATTAATATTAAATTTCTAAGTCATCTGCATCCCAGGAATGTGTCTGTAGGGACTTTTATTGAAAGTAAAGCTAAAGTCAGATAGGCCATAACACAGCTAGATGATTTTTTATTCCATCGCAGCATCTGCGATTTGGTGGCATATGGCGATTCACCTGTGTGTTTGTTTGTGTGTGTTTGTGTGTGTGTGTTCTATAGATTATATAGTGAACTTAAAAAATCTTCTTGTGAAAAACCAATTGTCCAATTTCAACCAAACTTGGCAGGATTGATCCCTGGGTGAAGGGCTTCCAAAAGTGTTGAAAGAAATTCATTCTATGCAGAAATCTGGTTACCATGGCAACCAAAAGGAATTATAAGATTAAATTAAAAAAAATTCTTGTATAGACCCAAAAGGCCTTGAGCTTAGATATTTTGCATAAGGCATTTTCTGGTAGACCTCAGCCAGGATTGTTCAAATTATAGCTCTAGGGTCCAAATCAGCCCTGCCCCGGGGGTCATTGATTTTCACTTTATGTACATATAGTAAAAACTTAAAATACCTTCTTGTCTGAAGGTACTAGGCTTAGAGGTTTGATATTTGGTATGTGTTATTATCTATCGGTACTTTACCAAAATTATTCAAATTTTGCCTCTAGTGTCAAAATCAGCCCCACCCCGGGGGTCATAGGTTTTTCATATGTATATAGTAAAAACTTAAAAAATCATCTTCTCGAAATTGACAAAGGCTAGAGGTTAGATATTTTGCATGTAACATTGTGTAGTGAACCTTTAGCAAGATTGTACAAATTATAGCCCTGGGGTCAAAATTGGCCCCAGTCCCAGGGGTCATTGATTTTCACTATGTACATATAGTAAAAAATTAAAAAATCTTCTTGTCTTTGGTATATGATATCATCTATATTTACTCGACCAAAGTTGTTCAAATTTTGCCTCTAGTGTCAAAACTAGCCTTGGTGTCATAGGTTTTCCTTACAAGTGTATAGTAAAAACTTTAAAAAAATTATCATCTCTAATTGACAATGGCTACTGGGATCCTACATATTACCGGACAAAATATGATGTTTTTTCGCTGTAACTTTTATTCAAAATAATAAAAAAGAATGAAATTTTACCCAAATATATGTGGGTTCTTAATATACTTAAACATTCCTTTATCAAACATAAAATTCAATATTTAACCGTTGAAATGTGTCTTTAAAGTAGGGCATTAAAAGAGGGAAAAAATCGTGTAGACAACTCAATTTACCGGACATGTATGAAACATTGTGTTTCAATTTTGTTTGAAGTCTTAAATTGAAATTTAGCAAGGAAACTACGACTATTAAATTTCAATGTTAAGATACTGGAAAACCCTAGTATGTCACTAAATTAGACACGGCAGCCATGCTTGTTACGAAGAGGCAAATATAGGGATGTAATTGAAATCAACACTATTAACTCAATTAACGTATTCATTCTTCATGATCCTTAAACTTATGAAACATTTTGATATTCAAATGGAATTTTGTTCTTTGTCATAGTTTCCCTTTGGTCATCATGTAGCATGTTGCAAAAGCCATAAAGTCTATTTCTTGTACATTTCATGTAGAGTTTCCTCCCATGGGCTTTACCCGTTTCCTTATAATATTATTTATGTATTTTAATTTGCATTTTTATTGTAAAAGACAACAACGAGATATTGTTTGAACGAAACTGAAAATAACTTTTTATCATTAAAATATGTTACGATTAACTCCTGAGGTAACGTTGAGAAGAATTAAAAGTAAAACCTATCTAAAATAACCCATTAAGGACCTCAATATTCGGGAATGCGCAACACAGATTATTCCCCCGCATGACCAGGTCATGGAATAACTAGTAAAAAAAAGGGTATGTTAGTAAATAAAGAACTGAATCAACAATACTTACCTGAGAGTGGTTTTGTTGTTATTTACTTTGAAATAGAAAGTGTGTGTACGATTCACACCGGATGAATTTTGAATGGAGGCAAAAATTAAGCCTTATTTAACAGGAATAGATTTTGTCCGGTAAACTGGTTGTCTGGTAAACATGTAGGATCCCAGTACAGGCTAGACATTTTGCATTAAACATTGTGTAGTGAACCTCTAGCAAGATTATTTAAATTAAAGCCCTCCAGGGTCAAAATTGGCCCTGCCCCTGGGGATCATTGATTTTCAGTCACTCTGTCAAGTAAAAAATAAAAATCTTATTGTCTGAAGGTACTAATCTGTTAATAACAGATAGGTAAGTGATCTATACATTATGGCAATCTGTATAGAAACAAAAAAATTGTGTTTCTACATTACTATTTATTGTTGTATTTATGCAGTGGCATGGCATTTTTAGCTCAGGGTGAGCTTTTGTGATCGCTATTCGTCCGGCGTCTGTCCGGCGTTTGAAACTTTTACTTTAAAGGACATCTCATCTTAAACCACTGATCCAATTTCATCCAAACTTCACATGAATGTTCCTTTGGTGGTCACCTTTGAAAAATGTTCAAAGAATTTAATTCCATGCAGAACTCTGGTTGCCATGGCAACCAGAAGAATAAACTTTAAATATCATCTTCCAAAAACCCCAAAGAGCTAGAGCTTCGCTATTTGGCACAAAACATCTTCTAGTGAGTCAAGGTCTACCAAGTTTGTTAAAATAAAAGCCCTTGGGGCAAATTTGGCCCCGCCCAAGGGGGTCATTGATTTTCCCTATATGCATATAGTAAAAACTTAAAAAATCTTCTTTTAAAGAACTCAAAGAGCTAGAGCTAAGATATTTAGCATGAAACATGTTCTAATGGGTGTCTACCAAGTTTTTTCAGGGCTATATACATGATGGCCCTCTTGTTTAAACTATGATTATGTGACAGGTTTGGGGTGTAAACTTCAGAAAGTCCTTCATTTCGAATGTTAACTATCATCAAACACATATTTTGTGAACATTAAATGAGCTGTACCCCTTTATGTACATATGGATCATCCTGGGTCAAAAACTAGATCACTAGGTCAAAAAACCTTGTTAACACCTGAGAGGTCACAATTTTGATGCAATCTCCATCAAACTTGGTCAGAATGTTTATCTCAATGATATACAGGTCAAGTTTGGATATGGGTTATATCTGTCCAAAAATTAGGTCACTAGGTCTAAAATACAAATGGACTTGAGTGAATGATAAAGGGCCATCATGGCCCTCTTGTCCTAATGTAATCTTGTTTGTGCTTGTTCTACCAATCTGCTGGGCGGATTTCAGTATAACTGCAGAAGAACATTGTGCATGAAGCCTGTCACAATAAGTGATATTTCTAGTTCGACTTGTGATAAAGATGTATGCTGCATATTGTAATATTTTGAATGTGGATGTAAAATATCCTAAAGTGGTAAAAGATTATATTAATTTATTATTAAAAATTTTATATATGAATTTTCAAATGCTCAAGAATTTGTTTTTATTGCTTTAGCAGTTAACAATTACATGTACTTGTACTGGATTTATTTTTGGATTCAGTTGCCTGATTTTTAATGGACTACTAAAGTTTACATGTCTGTCTCAAAAATATTTTTAATTTAATTTGGTAAATTGTAAGTTAAGATTATTTGTAAATTTCGTAAGAAGGCAGTAATTTATGACATTGATGTGATTTTGTTGTTTTTTTCATAGAATTGATTGTTCATAATCTGTTACTTTTATTGGCAATGTGGGCTTCTAGAATCACTCTATTCGTCAGTGGTAAATTTTGCCTCAAGGTACATCTTATTATAAACGGTAAAACCACTTTGAATATATGTTCAGTATCTAAAGGGGACTTAATTATTAAGAGAAGATAATCCTAAATTTATTTTACTGGTTGTTTTTTCCTTAAAAGTATTAAAGTACCTTAAAGGTATTTATTTATTACTTGATATACAGTTTAACTATGAAAAGAGCAAGCCTTTAAACCTTAAAATTCATAATAACTGAGTTATGTCCCTTAGAATTTTCCGTGAAAGGCATTTTCTTACAATCCATCATCTGTGAAATATCTAAGGTATTTATTTGATATTTTGAAATACTTGCTTTTAATTATTGTGGACGCATCTCCTTTGGGACATTGTTAAAGGGATTTGACTCAAACTTTGACAGATGATCAACCTAGATGTGTAGTTGATCATACTGGCTGAAATTTTTGATGCACACAGTTAGCTGAATTATGGCCCTTTATTGTTTCCTTCACTATACATTACATAGAGGGAAAAATTGTGAACACAATACCTCTTACACCCTTTGGGGAGCATTGCACTTGTCCTTAAGTATGTCCTGAAATTTTGTGGATATTGTTAAAGATATTTGGCTCAAAGTTACCCAGATGATCAACTTAGATGTGTAGTTAGTAATACTGACTTGAATTTTCGATACAATTTTAGAGCAAACATTAAAAGTGGGGGGGTTGCATTAGTTCTAGTTTATATTGTATTTTCTGACTAATTGTACATTGTTTTATCTAATGCAATTTCAAAGTGTATATAGTATTATATGATAGATATTTCTGAATATAAGATGTTGTTAAAAAAAGATTTTTTAAATTGTCTTTTGTCACTAATTGTACATTGTTTTACTTAATGCAATTTTACAGTGAATTGTTTGTTATATGATATTCATTTTGAATATAAGATGCAGTTTAAAAAAAAGATTTTTTTTACATTGTCTTTTGTGCTTAATTGTACATTGTTTTAACTAATGCTATTTTATAGTGTATAGTGTGATATATGATAGATATTTCTGAATATATAAGATGTAATAAGATGTAGTTATAAAAAGATTTTTTTATATTGTTTTTTTTTTTGTGATCATTGTTTATTGATTTACCTAATGCAAATTTGTATGCCACCACATATAGCGATTCACCTTTGTGTGTCTGTCTGTATTAAAAAATCTTTTTGTGAAAAAACACTAGTCTAATTTCAACCAAACTTTGGATGATTGATCTATGGTTAAAGTGCTTTCAAAGTTGTTCAAAGAATTTCATTTCATGCAGAAGTCTGGTTGCCATGGCAACCAAAAGGAATTATAAGAATAAATTTTAAAAAATCTTTTGTAAAGACCAACAAGGTCTAGAGCAAAAATAATTTGCATAAGGCATTAATTGTCTGGGAGACCTCTACCAAGATTGTTCACATTACATCCCTTGGGTCCAAATTGGCCCAAGCCAAGAGAATGATAGGTTTTCCTTATATAATTATGTATATGGTAAAAACTTAAAAATCTTCTTGTCTGAAGGTACAACGCTTAGAGCTTTGATATTTTGTATATGTTATCCTCTATATGTCCTCTACCAAAGTTGTTAAAATTTTGCCTCTAGTGTCAAAATTGGCCTGCCCCGGGGGTCATAGGTTTTCCTTATACACATGTATGTATATGGTAAAAACTTCTCAGAATTGACAAAGGCTAGAGATAAGATATTTGTCATGAAACATTGTGTAGTAAACCTCTACCTAGATTGTTCTGTTTATAGCCCTTGGGTCAAATTTGGCCCCGCATCGTGGTCATAGGTTTTCCTTATATGTATATGGTAAAAGGTAGAAACTTAAAAAAAACTTCTTGTCTGAAGGTACATTAGAGCTTTGATATTTGGTGTATTATATCATCTATAGGTCTTCTACCAAAGTTATAAAAATTTTGCCTCTAGTGTCAGAATTGGCCCCGCAAGGGGAGGGGGGTCATAAGTTATCCTTATATGTATATGGTAGAAACTTAAAAAACCTTCTTCTCTGAATTAACATAGGCTAGAGCTTAGATATTTTGTGTAGTTTACCTCTACAAAGATTGTTCAAATTATAGCCCTGGGGCAAAATTGGCCCCGCCCCAGGGGTCATAGGTTCAATGCGGTGGCATAGCATTTTTTCACAAATGCAATCTTGGTTTAATTGGAACTGTAAATTTTTCTTATAGCTAAACAGACTGGTACTGAACATAATGAGTTTTTGTAAATAAAAATAACCTAATAAATTTGTTAAAGTTTTCATTTAAGTACTCACCCCATTTTAGCACCCAGGGTGCTTAGAAAAATGCTAAAGATGGGTGCTTATTAACCCAAGCCAATCCTCTGCAAACTGTTTTTATCTACTCCAATAATGCACAACACAAAACAAGGAGTTAAGTTTTTTTCCTGGAAATTAAACGAAAAACGAAACTGAAAACGCCAATTGCCAATAATCACCAATGAAAAAAAAAAATACTTTTAATCAATATCAAATTGTTAAACCAGAAAAAAATCAATCTTTTTTTAGCTTGACTTTTTTTTTGAGAAAAAAAAGAAATATTGCCAGTCAGGTTGGTGTTTTCATTGCGTCCAAAAACTTTAAAGTTGATCATAATATTTTTAGCTCGACTATACGAAGTAAATGGAGAGCTGTCCTACTCGCACTGGCTTCCGCGTCCAGATTTCAGATTAAAGTTTTGGTGCAGTAAAATATTTTTCACTATAACTTTGTCATTTCTAAAGGTATCAACTTCAAACAGATGTTTCTTATCATCAACCACATCTTATGTGACAAGGTTCATAACTCCTGCACCAATATTCTCAGATTTATCTCCCCTTGAACTAAGAATTTTTCCTTAAAAATACTATTAGCTCGACTATACAAAGTATATGGAGAGCTGTCCTACTTGCCCCGGCGTCGGCGTCCAGATTTTAGATTAAAGTTTTGGTGCAGTAAAATATTTTTCACTATAATTTTGTCATTTCTTAAGGTATCAACTTCAAACTTAAAATATATGTTCCTTATCATCAACCACATCTTATGTGACAAAGTTCATAACTCTAGCACCAATATTTTCAGATTTATCTCCCCTTGAACTTAGAATTTTCCATAAAAAATCTAATTTTCTACTGTAACTTATTTATTTCTAAAGGGATCAACTTCATACTTCAAATATATTAACGTTATCATCATCCACATCTTATGTGACAGGGTTCATAACTCTAGCACCAGTATTGCAAGAATTATCTCCCCATAAACTTAGATTTATTTACTAGAAAAATGTTATTTTTTATTTTAACTTTTTTATTTTTAAAGGTATCTACCTCAAACTTCAAATACTTATTCCTTATCATCAATTACATTTTATGTGACAATGTTCATTACTCTTGAAGCAATATTTACAGATTTATCTCTCTTTGAGCTTAGGATTTTCTTTAAGAAATATAATAACTTCTTTATTTTTTAAGGTATCTACTTCAAACTTCAAATATATATTTCTTATCATTTCACAAATGTTGTGTGGCAAGGTCCATAACTCTAGCATGACTATTTCTAGAATTATTCCCCTTGATCTTGGAATTTATGTTAACAAATGTTATTTTTTTACTATAACTAAATACATAATTATACATAATTGATTTTTCTTTCATAGTTTTGTCCTCCTTACTGCGTCCAGTATTTTATTAGTTGAGCTTCGCTGTCTCCTGTGACAGCTCTTGTTTTAAGCTCACCTGTCACAAAGTGACAGGGTGAGCTTTTGTGATCGCTTTTCGTCCGGCGTCCGTCCGTCGTCCGTCCGTAAACTTTTACTTTAAATGACATCTCCTCATAAACCACTAAGCCAATTTTATCCAAACTTCACAGGAATGTTTCTTTGATGGTCACCTTTAAAAATTGTTCAAAGAATTTAATTCCATGCAGAACTCTGGTTGCCATGGCAACCAAAAGAAAAAACTTTAAATATCTTCTTTTAAAAAACCATAAGAGCTAGAGCTTAGATATTTGGCCTGAAACATCTTCTAGTGAGTCAAGGTCTACCAAGTTTGTTCAAATAAAAGCCCTGGGGTCAAAATTGGCCCCGCCCCGGGGTGTCATTGATTTTCCCCATATGCATATAGTAAAAACTTAAAAAATCTTCTTTTAAAGAACTCAAAGAGCTAGAGCTAAGATATTGAGCATCAAACATGTTCTAATAGGTGTCTACCAAGTTTGTTCAAATAAAAGCCCTGGGGTCAAAATTGGCCCCGCCCCAGGGGGTCATTGATTTTCCCTATATGCATATAGTGAAAACTTAAAAAATCTTCTTTTAAAGAACCAAAAGAGTTAGAGCTAAGATATTTAGCATGAAACATGTTCTAATAAGTGTCTACCAAGTTTGTTCAAATAAAAGCCCTGGGGTCAAAATTGGCCCCGCCCCGGGGGGTCAATGATTTACCGTATATGCATATAGTAAAAACTTAAAAAATCTTCTTTTAAAGAACTCAAAGAGCCATGGCTAAGATATTTAGCATCAAACATGTTCTAATAGGTGTCTACCAAGTTTGTTCAAATAAAAGCCCTGGGGTCAAAATTGGCACCGCCCCGGGGGTCATTGATTTTCATTATATGTGTATAGCAAAAACTTAAAATCTTCTTTGAAAAAACCCAAATAGCTAGAGTTTAGAAAGCATGAAACATCTTTAAGTGAGTGTCTACAAAGTTTGTTCAAATAAAAGACCTGGGGTCAAAATTGGCCCGCCCCGGGGGTCATTGATTTTCATTATATGTGTATAGCAAAAACTTAAAATCTTCTTTGAAAAAACCCAAATAGCTAGAGTTTAGATATTAAGCATGAAACATCTTCTAGTAAGTGTCTACAAAGTTTGTTCAAATAAAAGCCCTGGGGTCAAAACTGGCCCAGCCCCAGGGGTGTCATTGTTTTTAACTATATGTGTATAATAAAAACTTTAAAAAAATCTTCTTTTAAAAAGCCCAATGAGCTAGAGCTTAGATGTTTAGCATGAAACATCTTCTTATGGGTGTCTACCAAGTTTGTGCAAATAAAAGCCCTTGGGTTAAAATTGGCCCTGCAACGTTGGGGGGGGGGCCTATATACAGGTGAGCAACCTCAGGGCCATCATGGCCCTCTTGTTTTACTGTTACTTCTTTATTCCTTAAGGGATCAACCTCATACTTCATCCCCATCACATGTGACAACGTAAATAACTCTAGCACCAATATTTTCAGATTTATCTCCCCTTGAACTTAGAATTTTCCTAAAAAAATACTATTTTTAGCTCACCTGTCACAAAGTGACAGGGTGAGCTTTTGTGATTGCTTTTCGTCCGACGTCCGTCCGTAGTCCATCCGTCCGTCCGTCCGTAAACTTTTGCTTTAAATGACATCTCCTCATAAACCACTGAGCCAATTTCATCAAAACTTCACAGGAATGTTCCTTTGGTGGTCACCTTCAAAAATTGTTCAAAGAATTTAATTCCATGCAGAACTCTGGTTGCCATGGCAACCGAAAGAAAACTCTTTAAATATCTTCTTTTAAACAACCCTAAGAGCTAGAGCTTAGATATTTGGCATGAAACATCTTCTAATGAGTGTCTACCAAATTTGTTCAAAGGAAAGCCCTGGGGTCAAAATTGGCCCCGCCCCAGGGGGTCATTGATTTTCCCTATATGCATATAGTAAAAACTTAAAAAAAATCTTTTAAAGAACCCAAAGAGGTATAGCTAAGATATTTACCATGAAACATCTTCTTTTGGGTGTCTACCAAGTTTGATCAAATAAAAGCCCTGGGGTCAAAATTGGCCCTGCCCCCAGGGGGTCATTGATTTTCCCTATATGCATATAGTAAAAACTTAAAAAATCTTCTTCTAAAAAACCCAAAGAGCTAGAGCTTAGATATTTGGCATGAAACATGTTCTAATGGATGTCTACCAAGTTTGTTCAAATAAAAGCCATAGGGTCAAAAATGGCCCCGCCACAGGGGGTCATTGATTTTCCCTATATGCATATAGTAAAAACTTTAAAAAAAATTCTTTTAAAGAATCCAAAGAGCTAGAGCTAAGATATTTAGCATGAAACATCTTCTTATGGGTATCTACCAAGTTTGTTCAAATAAAAGCCCTGGGGTCAAAATTGGCCCCGCCCCAGGGGGTCATTGATTTTCCCTATATGCATATAGTAAAAACTTATAAAATTTTCTTTTAAAGAACCCAAAGAGCTAGAGCTAAGATATTTACCATGAAACATCTTCTTATGGGTGTCTACCAAATTTGATCAAATAAAAGCCCTGGGGTCAAAATTGGCCCCGCCCCAGGGGGTCATTGATTTTCCCTTAATGCATATATTAAAAACTTAAAAAATCTTCTTTTAAAGAACCCAAAGAGCTAGAGCTAAGATATTTAGCATGAAACATGTTCTAATGGATGTCTACAAAGTTTGTTCAAATAAGAGCCCTGGGGTCAAAATTGGCCCCACCCCGGGGGTCATTGATTTTCCTTATATGTGTATAGAAAAAACTTATAAAATCTTCTTTAAAAAAAAACAAATAGCTAGAGTTTAGATACTAAGCATGAAACATCTTCTAGTTTCTACCAAGTTTGTTCAAATAAAAGCCCTGGGGTTAAAATTGGCCCCGCCCCGGGGGTCATTCCTTTTCCTTATATGTGTTATACAAAAACTTTAAAAAATCTTCTTTGAAAAAACTCAAATAGCTAGAGTTTAGATATTAAGCATGAAGCATCTTCTAGTGAGTGTCTACAAAGTTTGTTCAAATAAAAGCCCTGGGGTTTAAACTGGCCCCGCTCCAGGGGCCTATATACAGGTGAGCGACTTCAGGGCCATCATGGCCCTCTTGTTTTATTTGATTATCAATCAAAAAAATTACTGTTACTGCTCACGGAATGCAAGGGCCGTAATAGTTTTAGGTTAACGATATTTGGAAGAGTATTGTACCTTTACTACTCGATGGAGAAAATGTAAACAAAACGTGTTTGAAGTTGAAATATCCAATATATAATCCGCACATACACTTCGGGTGTCGTCCCGAGAGTGAAAAAAACTGCTCATTATATACAGGTTTTTACGGTATTGTGTGTTATGATGTATTCCAGTCCAACAGACCTTCAATTCGACTGTAAACATGTATTAATATTAAGAGGTCACAATTTTAGCACAATGTTAATAAAACTTGGTCACAATGTTAATTTCAGCAATAGAGTTATGGCCCTATTTAGGAAAATAATGTGAGAGAAACATGAATTATGAAAGAATTACCAAATATATACATGATAGAATGCTACAGAATGTGTAATACATTATGAACGGGAATTTCTTTCTGACTCTAGCACACTGTTAGATCACAGTGATGGAAAAATAATTTAACATTTCCGAGCGATGTGAATATTCATTTACAGGGATTATCGTACACTAACTCTGATTCCATAGACTCATTTTGTATCATTTAACACTATTCTGCCTTCCAAATTGCTCAAATTAAGCTGCATTTCAACCTGTAATTTAGCAGCTTTCGAAACCAGTTGCAAGAATTAGTAGATGGGTAGCAACTGGAAAGAACGTTTTATCACATACTAATTTCTTTAAAAAGTATATGAGAATGTTGTTATGTGTATAAAAGGTTTGGTTTCTTTTAGTGTCATTACAAAATTATTATTCTAGAAAAGTGGCAGTGTTAAATTTATTTTTGTTCTCAGTTTAATATATCACTTACACTGGAATTCTTTCTTTGGTATTATATAATATAAATGAACTTATAAGTCCCCTACTGCTTTACCGGAGGTGACTTTAGTTTTACCCTCCGTCCGTCTGTCTATCAGTCCGTCCGTCCACAAGACTGATCTCGCGATAACTTGAAAAGTACTGGAAATATTTTTATGAAACTTGAAATATGGGTAGATGGCAGTCTGGAGATTATGCGCAGTCTGGAGACTATGCACATCTTTTTTCTTTTTTCCTATGTTGAAAATTCTGGTTGCTATGGCAACAAATAGACTGAAAATATGGCAAATTTGACACATAAACTGGATCCAGTGAAAACGCAAAAAGTACTGGAAATATGTTTATGAAACTTGAAATATGGGTAGATGGCAGTCTGGAGATTATGCACTTTTTTTTCTTTTCTTTTATGCATGTCTTATCTTTTCTTCCTATTTTGAAAAAAAAATGGTTGCCTTGGCAACAAATAGGCTTAAAACATGGCAAATATAACAATATCTGTGATAAGTCAAAAAGAGCTGGACATTTTTTTATGAAATTGCATCTTTAATTCAAGACTTATCTCCTCTTTAAGAATTTTGCTTTAAAAAATGTTATATTTTGGTAACAGGGATGTTTCAAATATTAACTTTAGAGTGTCCTTCAGTCCGTCTGTCTGTCTGTTCATAAAAACTGTTTCCTGTGATCACTTTAAAATAATTTTTCCAACAAGTTTACTTAAAATAGAGAAAAATTGAAACATTAGTCAATGGCCAATGACCCTTCAGAATGTTGATGGGGTTCTAACTGGTAGGGGACTTATGAATTGCTTGCAATATTATGATTATTGCTTGTTATGAATAAAAGCTTAGAACTTAGATAAAAGCGAATTTTCAACATAGGTATGAAGGTGCAATATAAAATAAGATGTAAGACTTATGAAATGATTCTGTAGTTTTCTTCATTTACTGTATGGGACTTTTTAACTTGTTTAAAGTAACGATGGCAAAGAGGGTACATACGATACATTTCATTTTGCCTTTTTATTGTATCAGATATGTTATATACATGTATTTCAATAAGATGTCATAACATGTTTCCCATGATCTCATGATATTCTTTCGGAACACCACTAGAAGTGATTTAAATAAAGCCATGTCAGAAATGTTTCACAAAAACACACAGTTCCAGTCAAGTTAAGTAATTAATTAACAAATTCGATAATTTGCAAAGGTTGCTTATACATTCCAAACCGGAAAATATTTAGAGAACACTTCTGTCAATATCTCCGTCATAATTATGTTGAATAGATTCACTGGTTCAAATTTTGACTTTTCAACGAAAAATATCCATATGAGGCAGAACCATATCATCTTTCGCAGCTGCATCTTAAATATATTTTTACTGGTAAGAGAGAATAGTGTATTGATGAATAGATGACTCAAATTAATCTGAAAAAAGCAGTATTACTGATACACGGCTATTGCTGATGATGCTTTATAGCTGTGTTAGTGGTAATATTGATACAACTGCTGAACGCTTTATCAGTAACAACAGTAATATTAACGTTTTGTATAAGGTCACTGATTTCATGGTGTCGTCGGTAATTTGTAATCAATACATATGCACAGCAAATTACTTTTAATTTTAACAGTTAATTGGATTGTTAACATTGTGAAACATATTCATGTACCACCTGCAGAATAAACAGTTACTGAAGACATTTCCGTTTTTTATTTTCGCCCGAAGGCCGTCTGATTTCACATTGACTTCCGGTAAAATAAACAGTTAAGAAATGAATATAGGCAGAATTTTCTTGGTCATTTTAACACTAATAGTCTGTTCGATTGATCCTTTAGCACAGCATCCGTTAAAGGAACTGATCGATTGCTCGATGGTTAGAAGAGTAAACTTTCAAACATAAGTTTAAATGAGTCAAGTTTCAAATTTATTAACAAATTAACAATACACGTCATCATAGAAGACAACTCTTATTCAAAATCCTGAAAGAAAGATTGAGACAAAAATAGAAACTGATTCTTTCCCCGTAGTACTTTATTTATATCTAAATTAACAACTGAGTCATTCTATATTTTCGTAGCATTTTCTGTCCCAGGACCAAAATTGTATATTTAAGAAATTTTACTAAAAATGCAAATGGACATGAAATGTTCAGCTGAAATCTCGTAAGTTCAGCAGCTTCTAGTTTTTAACGATGATACAAACCCTTCAAAGTTTTATTATGCGCTGATTTATGGTTCTACTGAAGGTGGATTGAATCTCAACACAATGTTCCGTTTTATATTTTAATGTTAATCTTTCTTAGTGGAATACCACAAATAATATATAACATATACACAGGTTATCCTTATGTTAACAAATAGATATTGAAAAACAGTAACAAATATTTCTAGTGGAAAGCCACAATGTTATCACTTGGAAATCCAAAATCTAACTATCTAAATTTTTCTACATGTATCTTTACAACATTTCTAAATAGGATTTCGTTTTAAACTGACCAATAGAATTTTAACATTTTTGTGTCTTAAATAACAAAATGACCAATCAGGTTTCACTACAAAATATGGTAACATAGCAACATAGAATTTATAACAACAATCATCACCTGGACATTTTATCAGTCATAAGGTTTAACAACTTATTAAGTACAGACGACTAAATTGACATTATCACCTAAATATAATAAAACTTTTAGCACAGTTGATTGGACAATGAGGAAAAGCCATATTTAATCTTCCGGTTACATAATTATTAATTTGACATCTGTTATTAAAACATATAATATTTGTTATTTAACATATTTGAAATTTCACACATTGTTCTGAAAATTTGACCTTTTAGAAAATGATTATATTTATAAATCTTTGTGTTTAAACGAAAATCATCATGCATATTTATTCATTTTTTTTTTTTTAATTTTTATCATTTTTCTGCTGCACAACAGTTTATTTAGAAGTGCCAATAAGTGCTGCAGCATTTGTAAAAAAGTTACAAATCTATTGACAATTTTACTGTCAAGAACATGACTTTTTGCATTATTAATATTACTATTATTATTATTATTATTATTATTATTATTAGATTATTATTATTACTAAACATTATTTGCCCCATATAAAAAAGTGCACAAGTATTTTCATTGTGACTTGTTAGTGATTAAAAACCTTATCTCTTGTTGTCTTTATCTCTTATTAAAATTGTATTGTATGTATCTCTGAAAACTAAAATTGTCGTTATATCTAAAATATTCACTATATCCTTATTGTTGAAACATGATAGGATCATATATTACTCACTAAACCGTGAGTAAATCAATTATTTTCTATTCTCAAATACTTCTTAAAAACAACAACAACAAACATAGGTTAAGGTCGTTGTATTTGACAGAATTATCACATTTCAAGACCAATAATTTCTCTAGTCTATTGCAAAAAACATCTGCTGGAATGAAGGCTGTCTCGAATTTCGGCGGAGTCATGATGAAATCAACTGAAAATATCTTAAACTAAGAAAAGACTGTAAAAAATAAACAGAACATAAAAAAGGGTGGGTGGGACGGGAATATGTATGCTTTCTTCTGTCATTTCACGAATTGTATTCTATCAAATACAGACCTCGAGTGACGCTTTTACACATATTCTCCGTTTTATAATACTGCACGTTTGTAACGTTAATCGTGACGTTTATATAGTTTTATATACACGACTACTGTCGATTCATGAAGAAATCTTACCTTTTCTCTAAAAATGTTGCGTGCTGAATTATAAATTCGTTATAAAGATTGTTGACAGGATATATGGCCGTATATAAAAGGCTGTTGCAATATAACACTCGCCTAACGGCTCGGGTTATATTTACAAACAGCCGTTTATATAGGGCCATATAACCTGTCAACAATCTTTATAACTAATAATATACAGTACACGCGCTTGAAAATCGTTAAAAATTATAAAGGAATGTGCAACAGAGTAAATCGAATTAACGTAAAATCATAAAAATTGCTATAGATATAACAGATACCATAAACTGCGTATTGTTCGAAACGAAAATAATTTCATTCATTCAAAGGTGCTGCTGTCAGTGATACCGTGACAAGCCATGTAATTTTTTTAATTAAATGCTAATCACTGGCCAGAGATAGGTAATTTTGGGGGGAAACTGGAAATATCGGGTTAATGCGTAGGACTGATTAACATATTCCGGATTTAGGTCGAATCCATAGAAGAATTTTACATTGAATATGATTAGTTGTAAAGTAGTGCTTAGTGCAAAATTTACTCTTTTATGATAACGACCCTTTGGGATAAATACAAAATTTGAAATAAATATAAATAATGTTGAGTAAGACGAAAGCAATAATGCCTCTTCCAGCATATATATTTCTAATGAGTAATTCCAGACTAATGTCGAAAAAGACTTAACCGCAAACGTCCTGATACATAATTGTTGTTAAGCACTTGATTGTGGTAGGTTTTATTTCGCCGAGTTATTGTTTCTATTCCATTCAAAAGAAATTATCAACAATTTAAGAACATTGCCTTTCCGTTTTATAAAAAATAAAACTGAACGGATTGTAACAGGAGGCTGGAGAAGACAAGACATATTTTATGTAGGTTGAACTTTAGGTAGAGTATCTATTGAACACGCACTCAAGTTGAGAGACATTGGTTGTTTTGCACCCTTTTCCGGGACTATATACATGTAGTTGTGGTGATATATTACTAGATATTTCTTTAACTAAGTTTATTTTCCGTCTAAAGTTATTGATAATATTTATAAAAACAAACCCACTTAAGTATTTGCCGGACGTTGGTCCTAATTGAAGTCGTAGAATCGTCTAGGGATATGGTTTGCTGCCTTTGCCAGGTGTTTTGTGATACGTAAAGATATTTGTGTCACTGCTCTGTATTTAATAATTTATACAGGATGGACTGCTACACGGTACTCGATAAAATAAGCCATATTTTTTTATTATTTCCCGGCCTTAGATCGAATTCAAAGAAGAAATTGAACGTTTCACTAATTACTTAATAATATATAAATAAGTGTAAACATGAACATCGATTTGTTTATTTTCGGCTTATGCTAGGAGGTTTTATTTTCTGGTGAGATATTATTAGTTATACAAGTTGCTTGCGAGATATACAGGAAAAGCCTGCCAGATGCGGACAAATTTATCAAATATATAAATAACTTCCGCTTTCTTCATAACACACGCATGTTGTTGATAAGGCATTTTTGTGTACAGTACAAATTATCCACTTTTTAATTGATGCGCATATTGTGTAACGCTAAATTTAAGCACATCTTGGGTTTTTTTCTTGCAAACATTATCGGACTGGCGTTTCCGCTAGTTTTACCCATGCTAGAAAAGTCATCAGGCATGGGGGTGCAAGTCGTGCGCTCTTATAAGACATCGTCGGAATGGAAAACATGGAAGAACATGATAGAAAAAATTTCTGAAATGAGTTCGCGGGTCGGAAGATGTTGCGGTTCAGATCGGAATTTCCGTCCCGAGGGGACCCACCCATTGTGCGGTAAACGAGGCTTGCCGAGGCCTTGGGCGACAGTTCCAAACACTTTTCCCTCCACCTCGGGCCAACAGTTTGACTGTTCGCAAACCACGTATGAAATAACTGCATACTAAGTCGAAATTGAAGGAGATTGTTTAGGGGATTTAGGTTCGAAAGTAACTTCTTCCTTAGGTTTAATATATTTGTTTGTATTGAATCTAGCAAACACTAATTGTTGATTGGTTCTTGCCAAAAGATGGCGTGTCATGAGATTTCATTTTGCGTTGATATATTATTAAATATTTCTGTTTTTGTGTTTATGTTTCGTCTTTAATAATTTACACATGTCTGACAGGTACAGGAAATTCAAGAATATAAGACATATTTATCAGACTAAGGTCGAACTGCCAGGATAAATTTTAAAAGACACATTTTTTTCGGGGTACATTGTATATTATTTTGTTGATATGTCTCTGGATAATTAAATGATTAAGCTAGACTTACCTGTAAGGTGAAGGTTAATCATGATTTCATCCACATAAAACTCACTAATGGGCCCCATAGAGAGAAGACGCAGCTATCAGCAGCCAGTGGTCATATTTTAAAGTAAGTAATGACGAATAATATCGCAAAAATATCAGTTTAAACGGGGAGGTAGCGGGTTGGGTGTATGAGCCCTTAGTGAGTTTTATGTTGATGAAATCATGATTAACCTTCACCTTACAGGTAAGTCTAGCTTAATCATTTAATTTCATCCTACATATAAACTCACTAATGGGCCCCACAGAGATTTTAGAGTCCTTTTTGCGATATTTTGGAAAGGACATTACGTGCCATCCAACGCCATAGTAAATATTTATCTTTCATATTATTATGAAGAACAACGATTTAATTTCAAGACATAAAGGTCTTTTTGTAATCGCAAATCGGTAAAAACACATGTTTTTCATATTTTTACAGAATATAAATGCCATGCACAACTATATAGAAAGTAATTTCATCCTACATATAAACTCACTAATGGGCCCCACAGAGAGAAGACGCAGCTATCAGCAGCCAGTGGTCATATCGAGGCATTAGCAGCTACGGTCAAGACGTATAATTGTTCTTAATTGAATTATTTTAAGCATTAAAATAACTAATTACGCTTCATTGGATTGTTTACCTTTCGCTATTAGTATTTTTGTAGTGTCGCTTGATTTTCAAAAAAAAAAAGTTTCTCGAAGTTGTTTTTAGGGTGTGGCATTCCCGCCTTTTTATTATGTTTTAAAGTTTCAAGTTTTCACTGGACATTCATATTAATTTAGAAATTAATTTCTCATTGAAGGGATATAGACCCTTGCTGGGTTTATTATTCTATTCTAAAATGTCTTCAAGGACTACTGAAAGGAAAAAAGGTCGCGTAGACTATAAAAAAATGATCGAAGGAGAACCGTGGATTTCGGACGACAATGGAGAAGAGGTAAATAAGTTGCCGACTGCTTCTGCGGGTTTATCGGAGGAATCAAAGCCCTGTGGGATTTCAGTTTGTGAGAAGCAAGCGTCTGCTGATTCTGATGACTCAGATCTGGATAGCATGAAGGAGGAATTGAAAAAATTAGAAAAAGAAGAAAAAGAGCTTATCGTCCAGCGGGAGAAGGCAGAATTAAGACGCAAAACTTAAAGAAAGAGAGACGCTGTAAAATCTTTAAAGGGTAACGATTTTTCGTCTATTTCTATCTCGTTGTCTGATACTAAAGAACCGAAGAAAATTTGCTCAAAAAAAGGTAAACAAGAGCTCTCCTTTGCAGAAAAGTCAGGATAAAAAAGTAACTTTAAACTCTTTGAGACAAGATAATGATTTAAAGCGTAAAGTTTCGGCGTAAGCTTAGCAAATTAGGTCTTGAAGAACCTTCTATTGATACAAGTTGTTCCGATTCGGATACGTCCGATAATTCGGACAATGAAGTTTCTAGTATTGTTGATTCGTCAGATGAAGAGTTCTCTCCAGTTCTAATAAAAATGTTAGAAGAAAGAGCTCTCATAGATCTGGTATCGAGGCTAAAGCGTCTGATAGAGTGAAATTTGTTCAGAAAATATCCTCATTCTCAGTTAAGATACGAATTTGTTGACCAGAGTCTGTCCTTCAATGATTTGTCTATGAATCTTTTATAGCTGGTGAATTGGAGATTATCTCTGATAATGACACCAAATCTACAGAAAGAAAAGGACGAATGGGATTACTTAAAAGATTAATGTATTTAAGCGTATCCTATGGTTTCAGCAATTTTAAAGGCATATTATGCAGCTGTTCTTAGGGAAATAGAGCTTGGTAAGAAGTCCTGGTCTGATGATTTCCATTATATTGAAATGGCTATTCTAAGCAAATATCAGCCTCAAGTTCAGGGCAAGTCTACATCTAGTACAAGAAATCGTAGAAATTTCAACAAGCAGGTTTTCTATTGATAATTCTGTTGATGAAAGTCAAGGTTCTACTTGGTTTTTGTTCTTCTTATCAGAGGAAATAAATGTTCTAACAAATCTGGTCACATGATGGTTGTAAAAGGTAGGATGCGTATGGCTCAACAATATTTGTGCTTTCCTGTTGGCAGAAAGATAAAAAAAGAAATTGGATCATCCGGAGTGTTCCACAGCTTGTCCTTATGCTATGCAATGACTTTTTTCATGCAACAGAAGTTTCAAGAATGAAAATAAGGTTGAAGATTTGTTTTTACCAGAATTTTGTTTCAAAAATTCAGAAAGTAATATAAAGGAAAATTATCATGTTTGTTCTCAATCTGGTTCATGTCACATGTGTAGTTTTGTTTGAAAATAATTCTACCTTTTCAGAAGTTAATAAGAAATTTTAATTCATGAATTGGTTAAAAAAGTCAGGAAAACATAATTTTGAAGGTTGCCGTATTCCAATTAAATAACAAGATAAATACTTCTTATATGAGACAAATTTTGTCAACCTTTCAATATAATGATATGCTGGTATGTGATTTTTTGGAATTTGGTTTTCCTATAAATTTTTTCTGGTAATGAAAATGCATTTTCAAATCCTTAGAAGCTTCTAATTACAAAAATTATAAAAGGGGCCAATGATTTTTCCTGTTCAAATTAACAAATATTTGCAAAAAGAGATTCAAAAATGAGCACATTATAGGCCCTTTTTCAAAAAAATCCATTTTCAAATAATATGTTAGTGTCTCCTTTAAATTCAGTACCAAAAAAGGAGGTTTCAGACAGAAAGAGTAATTTTAGATTTGAGTTCAAATATACTTCTTTGCGCGGTTAATGATTACATTGAAAAGGATGAATATTTAGGGATGGCAAGTTCTAACTATTTTTTCCTAGAAAAGATGATTTTGTTAAGTTGATTTTAGCTAAAGGCACTTCGGCTAGGTTATACAAAAAAGAGACTTGAAAGGCGCATACAGACAAATTAGTATATGTCCTTCTGATATAATTTAGTGGCTTATTTCTTGGATAATAATCTTTTTTTGTGATGTTGTTTTTATCAATGGGTCTTCGCAGTGTGTCTTTGTCTTTATATTTTTTGTCTAATTTTCTGTTGTATTCTTTTTATATGTTCTTTCTTGTTATTGTTTCTATTTTATGTTATCTTTGGGTTTTGGTTCTTTCTTTTCTGTTTTTGTTTTTATTTTCTCATTTTATGTATTTGTATTTTATTTTGTCTGTGTGTGTTGATTATATACCAATGTTTGTCTCTGACTTCTTATTCAACTGCTGACTAGAAGTTTTTAGAGGTGTGTGGTTTACAAAGAATGTTTTTTGTTTTATTGTATAATTTATTTTTGTTTTCTTTTTCTCTTTTGCTTTTATTTTATATTTATTTTTTTTTGTTACTTTTTTGGGCGTTTGTTCTCTCTTATATATATATTCTTTTTTGGTTAGTTCTATGATTTTTTTTTGGTTATTATATTCTATTTTCCAAATCGTTTGATTGATGATTCGTAGTTTGGTGAAGTATGGTTAAATAAAAAAGTTGCTACCTTAAAGGAGCTTCAGTCTCTTTTAGGGAAATTGAACTTCATAGGAGCTTGTGTTAAACCAAGCAGGATTTTTGTGGCTAGATTGTTAATTTGGCTCAGACAATTGTATGGTGCAGATAAAAGATTAAACATCGCATTCCTGATGAGGTTAAAAAAGACTTGCTATGGTGGAATGAATTTTTGCAAAAATATAATGGTATTTCTTTGTTGTATCTAGGACCTTGGTGTGAGCCTGATACTATTTTAAGTTGTGATGCTTGTCTAGAAGGCTGTGGTGGTTTTTTGGGAAGGGAATTATTTCCATGCTTTATTTCCTTCAGAAATTTTGTCATTTAATTTACATATAGGTGCATTAGAGATGCTAGCCTTAGTACTTTGTTTACATCTGTGGGCTTCTAATTTTAGGCATTCAAGGATAGTCATTTTGTGTGATAATCTTTCTACATGTATTGCTATTAATTCCGGAAAGCTAAATGCCCGTTTCTTCAAAAATACATAAGGGAGATTTGCTTCATTTTCTGCAGTTTATGAATTTGAAATTAAAGCTCAGCATATCTCTTCATCAGAGAATCGTTTAGCTGACCATTTTATCAAGATTTGAACAGGGGGAATTTCATCGTAATGAGTTCTTTAGTTTAACAAAGAATTATAGGTTAAAAGAATTTTCAGTTAAAAGTACTGATTTTGATATATCTTAAATCCATGGTGATTTTACATTAAATTAGTGGTTTAATTGTTTTTTAAATTTCAGAGGTTCAGTTTATGGGGTTGAAGCATGATCTTATGTTATCTAACAAACAAGCTTTATGCTGAAGGTACATGGAAAAATTTGAAGATTCAATGGGAGGCATTTCTGCTTTTCTGTACCTATTTTCATTTGGTTTCTCTGCCAGTTTCTACTGAAACACTTCAATTATATGCTCAGTTTCTGAGTAGATCCATGAAAATCAGTTGATTCAATTAGAAATTACATCAGTGGTGTTAAAACAATGCATTTGTTAAACTAGGTGGCTTCAGTGGAAACATATTAATAATTTTCTACTAAATTTATCTCTTAAAGGGATAAGTAAACAAAACTGTATTTGCATAAACAGGCGACTCCTATTACTCCAGAAATTCTGCTGAGTATTTTTAAATGTTTAGATTTTACTCAAGTTGATAATGTTGTTTTTTGGTGTTTGTTTTTATTTGCCTTCTTTTTATTGGCTAGAAAATCAAACTTGGGTACCAAACAAATTTAAGAGATTTGCAGAATCCAAAGTTTTTGTTGAGAAAAGATATTGTCAATTTAGGCACTTATTTGTTGGTTAAGATGAAATGGTCAAAACTATATACAAGCAGGAGAACGGATTTTAGAGGTTTCTTTACACAGTATAGATCATTCTTGTTTATGTCCTGTATCTGCTTACAATAATATGATTAATGGTAGTTCCTGGGCAAGGCTAATGATCCTTTGTTTTCGCTAGGGCTCTAATAAACCAGTTACATATGCAATCTTTATGAGAAAATTGAAATCTTGTATTGACAATATTGGTTTAAATTCTGAGGACTTCTCTACTCATTCTTTTCGTAGAGGTTTTTGCTACTTATGCTTTAGGCTTAATTTACCTGCAGATCTTATTCAATTAATGGGTGACTGGAAGTCGGATGCCTATAAAAAGTATATAGAGTATTCTTTTTTCAAGATAAATTAAGAGTATCAAATTCATTAGTAATAAATTAAAATATGATTAGATATAATATTTAAGGTCTTTCAATTAGTAGGCAGATTTTCAATTACAATTATCTAAAGTATTCATAAGGGGTAGTATAAATTGTTATGACATTCAAGTTCCTTATTATAGTGTTTATTTGGTTACGTTTTGAATTTTGAATTTCTTATGTGGCTTCATTTTAATCTATGGAGTTTCTGTTACAACATGATGAATACACAAGTTGGCAGAATTTTCACATATAAAAAACTTCACAATTTGCATATCAACTGTTAAAGGACAGAGTTTTTTATGTAGGCCCTAATGTTATAGTTCTATTTTCTACATGTATGTGGCTTCATTTTAATTTATGATGTATCTGTTACAACATGATGCTTACACATGTTGGCAGACTTTCACATATTGAAATTTCACTATTAGCCTAGCATCTGTTGAAGGACAGTGTTATTTATTTAATATGTTATGATTTTATTTTCTTATGTGGCTTCATTTTAATTAAGGAAGTTTCTGTTATAACTTGATGTTTACACAAGTTGGCAGAATTTCACATATAGAAATTACACCATTTGCATAGCAACGGTTGAAGGGCAGTGTTAGTGACAAGTTTTCACATATAGAAAACGCATTTTTCATAGCAACTGTTGAAGGACAGTGTTATTTACATAATATGTTATGATTTTATTTTCTTATGTGGCTTCATTTTAATTAAGGAAGTTTCTGTTATAACTTGATGTTTACACAAGTTGGCAGAATTTCACATATAGAAATTACACCATTTGCATAGCAACTGTTGAAGGGCAGTGTTAGTGACAAGTTATCACATATAGAAAACACATTGTTCATAGCAACTGTTGAAGAACAGTGTTATTTATGTAATATGTTATAATTTTATTTACTTATGTGGCTTCATTTTAATTAATGGAGTATCTGTTATAACTTGATGTTTACACAAGTTGGCAGAATTTCACTTACTGAAATTTGATAATTTTCTTAATTTTGTCTCTACTATTGACATACATTTATTTAAGTTAGCAGAATTTTCTTATTGGGTAAATGATTATATATTTGAAGTCTTTATATATTGTATTTTGTATTTCAAAAGTATTGTATTTTGTATTTCAAAGTATTCTATCTTTGAATACCTAATTAATTTCAGAGTTCAGGAAGGTGATCATTGTGGGTGATTCTATGATAAAAAACTTACCACCGATTGAGGGAGTTGAAGTTAGAGCCATCAGAGGTGCTACAATCGGTAAAATCAATTTTCTTCTAGAGAATAGACAGCTGTCTCTTGGTTCTAGTAACTATATAATTATTCATGCTGGTACCAATAATGTTGCCAATGGCAATTCATGTGACTATATTTTATCTGGTCTGGCAAATTTGATTGCAACAGTCCGTCGTTTAAAACCAGACATTCATATTATCTTTTCTTCTATACTTCCTCGGCCGGTGGATAAGGATGAAACTGAGTCAGTTATCAAACAAGTCAATACTTGTTTTGAAAAAGAAATGTCCAAAGATTTGAATGTGAAGTTTGTGAAATCTTTCCGTCCATTTTTGTTTAAGGGGCAGATCAAAAGATTTCTTTTTGCCAATCTAGATGGAGGGTTACATTTGAATACTGAGGGCTCAAATCGTTTGGGTCATTTCTTCTTGAGGGTTATTTCTACGCTGAGTTATTAATTATTATTTTTGTTATGAGTTTCTTCTTGATTGAAGAAATACTGTCTACAGTTGGATGTGTTAACCTTCTGGGCAGTTAAGTCATAACAAATTATTCTAAGGTTCTAATTGTATATTATATATATATATATAATATTATGTTAGTCATATGGTAGTAATTGTTGATTCAAATTACTATTTCATTTATTTCTACAATTTGTGTTAAAATTTTGAATCTTTCAGAAGATTCCTATATATAAATTTTGTTTCTGCGGTCTAAGGTAAAAAAATTTTTTTTGATTTTGTGTTGTTTATTTTGATTGCCTTAGTTTGTTGGGCTTAGGGATGGCGGTTATTTGATTATCTCTAAAGTACTTTGTCGTTGATTTATCCATTACTTTAGATCTTGTTTGCGACACTTAGGACAAATAAATTTATTAAATTATATCTGTTTTATGTTTTGATATCTAAGGAAAGTAATTGAATTATTTTAAGCATTAAAATAACTAATTACGCTTCATTGGATTGTTTACCTTTTTTAGTTCTATTTTTAGTGTCTGTTTCTAGCATCAACAAAACAACTTCTCATTGGTTAAGATTTGATATTCATACACCTTGGCTATTTATAGGGACTTGTTTCCAGTTTTCATTACTATTAGTATTTTTTGTAGTGTCGCTTGATTTTCAAAACCCGCCCTCCCGCCGCTATTTGTTTGGATGTTATTTGTTTTCATATATTTCTACTGTTTGTGTTAATCTTTATACAGTACAGGCGGTTATTTGATTATCTCTAAAGTACTTTGTCGTTGATTTATCCATTACTTTAGATCTTGTTTGCGACACTTAGGACAAATAAATTTATTAAATTATATCTGTTTTATGTTTTGATATCTAAGGAAAGTAATTAAAGTAAAGCCTGTCGTATTTTTCACAAGTTTAAATTATTATAGTGTAATTATTTAGGACTAACAAGTGTTTCATTTGTGGATATTAATTAAGCAGTTAAGAAAAGTGTGATAAGAGGTATGTTTAATTTATTTGTATATTTAAGTTTATACTTAAAATCGTTAATTTTTTGTCAAAAAAAAATCGTATTTGTTTGATGTCTGAACACCACAGACAATATATACATTTGTAGTTATACATTTTATAACAACAATATTTATTAGCCAATTTTGTCTGAACACTGCTGCCAAATACAAAAAAAAATGTCTGAACACCACAGGCAAAACAAGATACAGTGTTCGTAATCATGCTTATCCAAACACCATGGAAAAGTAAAAATTGTCTGAACACCACAGACAAAAGACTCATTTGTTCGTAATGAAATCATGCTTATCCAAACACCATGGAAAAGCAAAAATTGTCTGAACACCACAGACAAAAGATACATTTGTTCGTAATTATTTTTATCCAAACACCATGGAAAAGCTAAAACTGTCTGAACACCACAGACAAAAGATACATTTGTTCGTAATTATGCTTATCCAAACACCACGGAAAAGCTAAAATGGTCTGAACATTACAGACAAATTATATATTTGTTTGCAATAGGGCGTGTTCATGCAACATGACATAATAATAATAATAATAATAATAATAATAATAATAATAATAATAATAATAAAAAAAAAGAAAATCAGGCGTCTTGCATACCACAGAGGGACGAATTAATGATTTATGTAGATATCTATTTGACGGCGCTATTTAAGCCTGACTGCGATTAAATTCTAATCGTTTATATATGTTTCTACTTCATTTTATTGCTTAAATGGACTGCTGCTAGAAATGTTTAAAAAACATTTTTTCAGGATCATGGCCGATGATCAAGAGGTCGGAAACAACCAGTCCAATATTCCCAATATATTTGAAAAATTCGGGACACTTGCAGGATCTTCTAGTCAGTTAGAAGACATCCAAAATGCAATAAAAGGTTTAACGGATTCTCTGACTGAAATGAGGTCTGACGTAAATTCTTTGAAAAGAACTGCAGTTACCTGCGAAGAAACATCAACTTCGAAACGTTTTTGCACGAGGGATGATTCAGGCTCAGATCACGAAAGAGATTTTTTCACCGAATCTGGGGTCACCGACGGAAATGATGATGATGATGATGAATTCTGCATGGTGGATTTCTTCGAGGATGCCTCAGAAACAGGAGCGGCGATAAGCGACAAACTAGCCACTTTGAGCAATAAAGCTTTGCAGGTACAACCGAAAGAAGAAAAAATAAAGGAACTTTTGGACACACACATGAGGCCTAACAATGTAGAATTTCAACAAGTACCTTTGGTGAATGAGCAGTTGTGACGACAGTTGCCATCTCAAGTTAAAGCACAGGATTTTCTGTTGCAGAGGACACAGTTTCCGACGTATGTTTCAAGACAACCTGACCCAAATGCTTTTGCTATAGACGCCTTTTCATTCTCATGGCATGATAATTGTTATTATTGTTTTCCACCTTTCAGTGTAATAGGCAGGGTCCTGCAAAAAGTAGAAATAGATCAAACAGAACTACTGTGTTTAGTAGCACCAATATGGCCTGCACAGACATGGTGGCCGACATTAATACAACTTATTGTTGCACCATGCCTTCTACTTCAGCACCCTCAGGTCATCCTTACGTTGTGCCATCGACCGGGAAAGAAACACCCATTAAAAAAGATGATGCTGGCGCTTTTTCCCTTATCAGGAAATCGCTTGAAGATAGAGGGATGTCAAATGAAGCTCAGCAGATTGTCATTAATTCGTGGCGGAGAACAACCAGGAAACAGTATCAAACATATCTTAAACAATGGTTTCATTTCTGTGAAGGGAAACACGATCCCTTTAAACCCCTTGTAGCAACAGTGATAGCCTTTTTGTCTCACCTATATTCAAAAGGGATAACCTACAGTGCGATTGGTATTGCCAGATCAGCAATTTGTGGGTTTGTTAAGATTACTTCAAACGTAGATCTCAGCAATAATAACCTGATATCACGGTTCATGAAAGGTGTATTTAACACAAGGCCGGCACTTCCGAGATATAAAGAGATATGGGATGTGCGAACAGTTTTAGATTTTTTATCAAAAACAGAAAATGATACATTATTATTTTTGACTGGAAAATTAAGCATGTTGTTTTTATTGTTGTCAGCTCAGCGGTGTCAAACACTCCATCTCATTTGTTTGGAAGACATTAATATTTCAGACGAAAGATTGATAATAAACACTCCACATTTATTAAAAACATCGAAACCTGGTCGGCATCAGACACCCTTTTTGTTTGACAGTTTTAAATCAGATACACGGTTGTGTATTGTCAGCGTCATTAGTGAGTATTTACAGAGAACGAAAGACCTCAGAAATACCAATAAATTACTGATATCAACGGTCAAGCCTCATGGGGCCGTTTCAAAACAAACAATTTGTCGCTGGATTTAGCTAATTATGCACAGAGCTGGGGTGCATAAATCATTAAAACCACATAGCACGCGCGCTGCTGCGTCTTCAATCGCACACATGCGTGGAGTCCCGTTACAGACGATAATTGAATCAGCGGGATGGAGCAATGCTAAGACATATGCTAAATATTATGACAAACCAGTATCAAATACCAATGGAAAATCTATGCAGGCTATCATAGATATTGCTAATTAGAGTGTATAATATTAGGACAAAAAAAAAACTGTAGTGATAATAATAATTATAGCTATATTTAATTACTTTCTTTATAGTTGTGCATGGCATTTATATTCTGTAAACATATGAAAAACATGTGTTTTTACCGAATTGCAGAATACAAAAAGACCTTTATGTCTTGAAATTAAATCGTTGTTCTTCATAATAACATGAAAGATAAATATTTACTATGGCGTTGGATGGCACGTAATGTCCTTTCCAAAATATCGCAAAAAGGACTCTAAAATCTCTGTGGGGCCCATTAGTGAGTTTATATGTAGGATGAAATTAAATGATTAAGCTAGACTTACCTGTAAGGTGAAGGTTAATCATGATTTCATCCACATAAAACTCACTAAGGGCTCACACACCCAACCCGCTACCTCCCCGTTTAAACTGATATTTTTGCGATATTATTTCGGCATTACGTACTCTAAAATATGACCACTGGCTGCTGATAGCTGCGTCTTCTCTCTGTGTGAGCCCTTAGTGAGTTTTATGTGGATGAAATCATGATTAACCTTCACCTTACAGGTAAGTCAAGCTTAATCATTTAATTAAATATAGCTATAATTATTATTATCACTACAGTTTTTTTTGTCCCATTATTATACACTCTAATTAGCAATATCTATGATAGCTTGCATAGATTTTCTATTGGTATTTGATATGGGTTTATCATAATATTTAGCATATGTCTTAGCATTGCTCCATCCCGCTGATTCAATTATCGTCTGTAACGGGACTCCACGCATGTGTGCGATTGAAGACGCAGCAGCGCGCGTGCTATGTGGTTTTAATGATTTATGCACCCCAGCTCTGTGCATAATTAGCTTAATCCAGCGACAAATTGTTTGTTTTGAAATGGCCCCATGAGGCTTGACCGTTGATATCAGTAATTTATTGGTATTTCTGAGGTCTTTCGTTCTCTGTAAATACTCACTAATGACGCTGACAATACACAACCGTTTATCTGATTTAAAACAGTTACTGTCAAACAAAAAGGGTGTCTGATGCCGACCAGGTTTCGATGTTTTTAATAAATGTGGAGTGTTTATTATCAATCTTTCTCCTGAAATATTAATGTCTTCCAAACAAATGAGATGGAGTGTTTGACACCGCTGAGCTGACAACAATAAAAACAACATGCTTAATTTTCCAGCCAAAAATAATAATGTATCATTTTCTGTTTTTGATAAAAAATCTAAAACTATTCGCACATCCCATATCTCTTTATATCTCGGAAGTGCAGGCCTTGTGTTAAATACACCTTTCATGAACCGTGATATCAGGTTATTATTGCTGAGATCTACGTTTGAAGTTATCTTAACAAACCCACAAATTGCTGATCTGGCAATACCAATCGCACAGTAGGTTATCCCTATTGAATATAGGTGAGACAAAAATGCTATCACTGTTGCTACAAGGGGTTTAAAGGTCGTGTTTCCCTTCACAGAAATGAAACCATTGTTTAAGATATGTTTGATACTGTTTCCTGGTTGTTCTCCGCCACGAATTAATGATAATCTGCTGAGCTTCATTTGAAATCCCTCTATCTTCAAGCGCTTTCCTGATAAGGGAAAAAGCGCCAGCCTCATCTTTTTTAATGGGTGTTTCTTTCCCGGTCGATGGCACAACGTAAGGATGTCCTGAGGGTGCTGAAGTAGAAAGCATGGTGCAACAATAAGTTGTATTAATGTCGGCCATATTTTATGTTCCTTTTCAATATCTTTTTCGAAATATATTATGTAGTTTCGCTGTCTCTTTAACACATACGTGTTGTTGGCATACTTGTAGTTGATGTTTTGTTTGAATTGTTTGACATGATGTACTACAACATATTTCTTTATTTTTTGACTTAATTAATGATTTATACAGAACGGACTGCAACGGGAACGGAGAAGACAATATATAATCATCATTGACATGTTCCAGATTAACGTAGAAATTTAGGTTTGGAGGCGCCTTTTACCGGGAGTTTTTGCTATTGACAATAAATGTATATATTACAAGATATTTCTTTATTTGAGTTTTCGTTCCGTCTATTATAATCATTTTTAAGGGACTCAAGAAGTTAAGATGCATCTATGATCTTTTGGCGGGGAATATAGATTAGAATGTCTATTGAAACACACACTTTAACCTGATTTAAGACAAATCTTCATGGATTACTAATACCAACGCCTAGTTGTGCAAGAGGGAAAATGGAATAGATATTTTCTCTGTTGAGTGATGGTATTTTGTTCCCTTTTTCTATATACTAATCTTCATTTTCCATTACTCGATTTACTTCAAACTTTCACTGATAGTCAACACTAAGGTTTGTAAAAGGGAAAACTGTAAAAGGGAATTCTTTGAATTGATAGGTTTCTTCCAAGGTTATATTCTGGTGTGCATTCCTATTTCAGATGGTACATAAACCAACATATACAACAGGAGGTGATTTGCCGATAGATAAGAAAGCGACCTCGACATTTTCTCAGTACTTTACTTTTGATTAAAAACTTTGTCCGGTTAAGAGATTGGTTGACTTTAACAAATAACAAGAATAAAAAAGTTTGGAAGCGAAGGTCAGACTTATGGGGATTTTTCTGCTTATGCAGGAATTTTCAATTTATAAGAGGGAAAAGAGTTTAAAATTTGATTAACACCATAATTTCTAAGTTCTAAATGGAATAGATTTAAAATTAATTTAAATCATAGTTTTAAGGATTGTTTTCTGATATAGTGAATAACGTGAATACCTTTGATATTTACAAAGTTGTTTAAAAGTTCAACCAACGCCGACGCACAGGTGACAATATAACTTTGCTTACTGACACAATCTAATGTCTTACAATCACAATAGCTCACATATGGCATTCGCTAAGTGCACTTATTATTATAATAATATATCAATTTTTAATAAGGATCTAACTTGAAGCGAGAGGGCTTCCTGTTCAATTATTCACCATGGGAACATATACACATGTTGTGTAGTATGCGGGAATCAGAAGAACAACTATCATAGCTTTAGTGTATTTATTATATGGATACAGTACGCAAAGAAAGCATTAACATATAATACAATAAGCTATTAACATCAAACATGATACAAAATAAAATTTTTATTACGACAATTTCATTTCTAATATTATGTACTATTTATCATATGGACAGTGTACGCAAAGAAAAAACGTTAACATATGACAAAATTGGTTATTTAACATCAAACAAGATAGACAATAAGATTCTTATTACGACAATTTCATTTCTGCTATCATGTACTTTCAAATCAAGAAAGCATGAACATATGACAAAATAGGCTATTTCACACAAAATTGAAGTCTTATACGACATTTTCATTTCTGCTACATGTACATGAAGTTGTCAAATTGATTGAAGCATACAAGCACATAATTAAAACCAGCCAACAAACCTATATGTATAAACCAATATGTATTAAAAGTTTTATTAGTAAATTTCAAACTAGAAATTATATTTTATTTTGTAGTATTAATATGAAAACGCAATGGAAATGTCAAACATATGTAATGGCATATTACTCAAACTTTATGTTACTGATAATTTTCATTAGATAAATCTCTTCTAGGTTAAATAGATAATAAAAAGAAATAAATTGCTAAATGGTGCTCTTATGTGACTGTTCACATTCAAATGAAGCTATGTGTATTATCTACGATACGTTTAAACAGTAACTTGGCAGTAAACATCCATTATAACATTGTTTTATTATATAACTATTGAATATATCATGTTATTTAAATCAAACTCGAATTAGGTAAAAATAGTGTTTTCTATATGTGTACGTATCTAATTAAGTAGCCAATACATTAGCAAGTAAGACATTTAGATCCCTTGACTCCTTACGATATTAAAATGACTTCTAGACCCCTTGACGCTTAGACCCCTTTTTACATGACTTTTTGACCCCTAGTGGGTAAGACATTTCGACCCCAATCTCAATTTTTGTACTTTAGAATCACGGATACATGTACCTTGAGAAATAATGTAAAGCAAATAGCAAATATTTTAATTATTTTCATAAAAGTGTCCGATAAAATATTGAGAACTTAAGGCAAAGCAATAATTTAACATTGTTTTTATTCGTTTAATGTAATGTTACATAGACTTGTAGGATAGCTACATAGCTGTTATAATATATAATTTTTAGTAAAAAAAGCTTGGGCATGATATATCAAATTAGACCCCAGACTAATAGTGAAGGAATTATGATAATGATAACAAAATACCAGTCAATCAATAAATGGTTTTATTTGAAAACGATCTTCATGTTTTTGATTAATTTTAATTTAAAACATGGAGCTATATCTGTGTTTAAACGTATTTCGAGAATAACATGTACTATATTTTACAACTATAATGTAAACTGTTATATGTAGTATTGTAGTTATATTGACAAAAATGATATAGTCTCGTCTATTTATTTAAATAATTTAAATTTGTAACATAAAAAATATGTTAATCTCCAAAAAATTTAATTTCATCTTACATTCCATATACGCATTTTGTCTCGTAGTTTGAGTGAAATAATGCCATAACAAGCTTCAAAGGCAATATTTTCGATAATAACAAGCTAAGAAATTATTTAATATCTTAAATTTGAATCATACAAAACAGAAAAAAAGTTACATGCGCATGTATAAAAGTTTCAGGGTGAAGATTTTAATAGTATTTTTTTTCATATTTCACTAAATAAATGGTGATCCATAATTAATGATACCGTTTTGTCCTGTTGTAACATATTCATACATCAAACTATTTTAAATATGGCTATTTTTTACTGTTCAAGTGTGTCAGACGTGTTATCGTATATACTCTTATTTAGGTTGTTCATATTAAATTAAAGCTGCATGCCTTTAGATAAGTCAATATATTTCAATAAAATCAAACTTGAGAAAAATGTACTAAGATGTAAGGAAAAGTAAAAAATTTCAAGATTCAAGTTATATTTAACATATTATGTGCGATTAATGACTAATTTTTCAGTATTTACAACTATATTTCTACTAGGTTAGTAACGCAGTAAAGCATATTTTGACCACTTTGTTGTAATTAACGTTGTTTTGTAAGTGCCATTGATAATGTGTAAATTGCTCCCTTTTGGTTACCCCACAATATTACACATTCAAATATATTTTCAAAATTTTTCATGAAAGTTAGCATGAATTTGGAGGCGTGCTGCTTTAAACCACATGAAATGAAATAAAGACTAAATTGAATTCAGACTCTGATTTAAAGACAAACAATTTCTGCTGAATGAATAAATCAACCCTTTTAGCACTAGTCAGCGTTATGTGCCAAACCCTAGATTTTCAGAACAAAATGCATAATTTGCATTGAACATAAGCAAACTGCTTAATTGAGTGTTGGATATCAATAAAAGTTGTTGTTTAGGGACCATTTTACACGTAAAAAAGAAAAGTATCTGCAGATACTTTCCATTCAAATTTATTTCTTGTGTTGGCCACCCTTTACTGACACTATTTACTAAAACTTTTAACAAATCTATGTATTTTAATCTGAGTAAGTTTTGAGTCTTCCGAATATATACCAAAAGTAATGCATATAAACAGTTTGGCTACAGTGTTTTATCCATTTCATTTTAATAACGAGAGCTAGTATATGCATTGTTATTCTAAAATATCCTTCAATAAAGAAGGTATTGACAGGACATGTCAATCAATGCGCTCTTTCATCTTTTAGATACAGACATGTGTCCAGCAAATAATTTGCCGTCTTAATGTGATAAATATTTATATATAGTTATATTGTAACTGTGAATCATACCTATTCCAAGTTATTATGAAATTCCTTCAAACAATTGAGAAATATACCAAATCAAGCATATCAATGGACATTTATGTAATATGAGCTTTTAAAGACAGATTTGGCCTTGCGCACTTAACATTGTCTTACAGTGCTTCACAGGCATCGGTATACATTATTATGAAAAATTATCTGTTATGTCTTAGAGTGACATTGACTAGAGACTGATGCATGGTACACCCCTTAGTGTGCTTCATGTTTACATTTATCCGTAGTTATATAAATTACATACATGAAAAAATAAGGAATGTGTCCAAAGGACACTAAATTCCCTCTTCATTTGCCTTTCACAGGGACATGTGTCACTGTGATCTTATGGCTAATGTCTATAATATATAATACAAGCTACGGCTTATTTCTTCTCGAGCTATATCCTTCGACAAGAATTTTACATTTAATGTCATTGTGTCCTTGACCTTTAACCTATTGACAAGAAAATCGATACTGACCATGACCAATGTCGTATAAGACTACAATACTTTAAACTCTAGTTCCAACGTGACGTCAGCGTGCGATTTGAACGTAGGACCAACGTTGCTTGTGCTTGTTATGGCTGATTTATTTTTAACCATTTTATAACCAAATATCCTGTGTAATATGCGACCGATCAATCCTGTAAAGTGTTTTTGAAATTGCATTAGTGGTATAATAGGAGTAGTCCAGAAAAAAAATCTAAAAAAACCAACTTGAAATATGACAAAGATCAAAGAATCGAAAAATGTTGATGAGATGCACAGCTAGACATGGTATTTGCAACACAAAAAAAACAACAAAAAACAACATATAGGCCTAAAGCTGTATATTAATGAAACTTGAACTATCAAAGATCATTTTGATATTATATAAAGTTTTACGTTATTCCATACTTACGTCAAATTTTCAATAATGGCTTTTGTCAAATGAAACAAGAAATGAAACCTCCATATTTTACAAAAAAATATCAATTTAATCCTGCCAAAAAAAAACAGTATACATTTGTACAAGTATATGCTACGGATTAAATATTAATTAAAAAATATGACATTGCGTCCAATGCAAGCGTACTGAAAGATATGAAACGCGATTATATTTGCACAACGTCGTTAAATCAGAAAAAATGTTACCATCATCATGACTACTCGCAACAATGAAAATACTGAATATGTATGTCTATTCTGATGTAAATTTGATAAAAGATTAAAGGTCTAAACAAGTGTTGCCTTAGTAAGCCCGGTATTATATATGGGACGAATGTTTGAGTTCAGTAAACGGAAGAAGATATTTTGGATCACCTTGTATCAGTCGAAAACTTATATTTATGATTACATTTAAAGCTCATATATACAAACAAAGTTTGTGATCAAGATATTTACAAACAAATAAAAAATCATTTGTCTTTTAGACATTAAATAGCATCGAGTTATAATCACTAATATATAATAAATGTAAAGAACTTCTTTACTTAAAGAACATATATCTATATTACCCAGCCAGCAAAGTTAAATTATTAGGCCCAATATCAAACCAACAGTTTTGTTAATAGCGACACGATTTCGGCTTAAAACATAAGATGCAAAATAGAGATGATGTTAGGTCAGGCTACAAAAACATTCTTTTATTTGAAATCAACATCCGGCATTATTCCATTATTACAAACAAACATGTTAGTTTGATGTCGGTCTGATAAGGATGACTGCCGGGGCATTCTTGAATTTCAAACGAAAAAACAATGCATCAGTTCTGTGACTCATTTTTAGGCACAAGTGGAGAATTCTTTCTTTGGCCGAAAAAGGGATTTGCATATCCACCTCCGTCAAAAAGCTGTATAAATCTATCTGAACGGTACTGTGTACATTTATTACAACAACAATTAATTTGACATTTCGTTTCAAACCATTCCTGGAATCTGGCTGCTGAATTGTATTTTTTTTTGAATTTATGAAAACTTCTGTCAAAATTTACACAAAGAAAGGTTGGCAGTCTACATTCCGTAAATTTATTTTCAACAGTCTGAATATAATTATGGCACAGAAGCTGATGCATTGCCTTTAAGTATGATTTCATATCTCCTACTGGAATTGATGGACATGTTAGATCAACAAGCTCTTCATCAATTAAGAGGTAACATATTATATCCGTTATTTCATAGAAATAACACAAAGGAAATTGCTCATCACATTCAATACAGTTTAGAAACTGAATGAATGCTTCTCGATTAAACTTATGCAGATTAACTAACATAATCTTGCAGTTTTTGGAATCACAACAGTGATTCCTTCGCAACATCTTCATAAATTCTGACTTGGTAAAAAGTATCTCATTTACTTTGATGGGGGACATACAACAGTGTTGTCATCAAAGATAAATGATATATTATGGTAAGTCGCCATCTGGATCCTTATAAAATTTAATTTTCCCACAATCCCGCCCCCAGATGGCTATTTAATAACTTACATGAAAATACTAATACTAATAATAAAATATTGATGGGTAAGGCAAAAAAAATAATCCTGTTTGAGGCGTAGCGATTTGAAATCAACACATTATTACAAACAAGCATGTTAGTTTGATGCCGCCCAAGTGCTTGCGCATATTGCACGGGTTCTTGATTGAATATTTGACCGAGTTATGACCCGTTAATGAAAAAGGTGGTTTTCCTTGTATGTTGCCAGGTACACAAAAGCTTGTCCGTACAGCCTCTCAAAAACAATCGTGCAATTCAATCCAAACTATTACAGGACTGATCAGTACCAAGTTTAGTTGTGTATATCATCGGCTTTTTATGGTTAATGAATTTTGTTGAGTTATAGACCTGTAATTATTATTTTTATTATTTTCTAAAGATGCCGGACTAAACATCTTATACCACTAATACAATTTCAACAAAACGTTACAGGATTGATAGGTAGGTCAAGTACTTGCGCATTTTACACGGGTTTTCCGCTTGAATGATTTTGAGCCCAGTTATGGCCCTTGAATGAAAAGGGTGTTTATAATGTTTGCCAGGACTAAACGCCTTATAACATTAATGCAATTTTAATGAAACTTTACAGAATTGATTGATATGTCAAGTACTTAAGTGTGCATTATACACATTTTTTCGCTTGAATGAGTTATTGCCCTCAAATAAAAAAAATGTCATGTTAATCATTTTTGGGTCTCCTGCTACACAGTAGCTGCAACAGGGATTGGCTGTCATGAGGCGACACATGTCATCACTGATGGCCCTTTTCAGGCATAAGAGATACATTATTCCTTTGGTCGAAAAAGGGGTTCATAGCCACCTCCGTCAAAAAGTTGTATAAACCTATCTGAACAATATTGTGTAAATTTATCAAAACAATTTATTTTGCACCGAGTTCAAAACAATTCCTGAAATATGACAGCTTGATTGTATTTAATTTTTTGAATTTCAACAACAATATATTTGCCACTTGGTTTCAAATCATTCCTGGAATCTGGCTCACTTTTTTTAATCATGAAAACTTCTGTCAAAATTTACACAAAGAAAGGTTGGCAGTCTACATTCAGTAAATTTCTTTTCAACAGTCTGTATATAATTATGGCACAGAAGCTGATGCATTGCCTTTAAGTTTGACTTCATATGTCGTAGTAAAACTGAGGGACAAGTTAGGTCAACAAGCATATCATCAATTAACAGGCACAATATAATATCCGTTATTTCATATATATAACACAAAGCAAATCGCTCATCACATTAAATACAGGTTAAAAAATGAATGAAAGCTTCGAGAGTAATCAGTTGCACATTAACTAATATAACCTTGCAGAATTTGGAGTCACAGCAGTGATCCTCTGCAACATCTTTATATATTCTGACTTTGTAAAAAGTATCTAAATTACTTTGATTGAATAAAAGCTCATGGTTAAACGCCATATGGATCCTCATTAAATGTAAATATTCTCATAAATACAAGATGCAAATAGACATGAGCAATAAAAATATCCGTGTTTGAAAGATCTAGCTTTTCGAAATCAACACCAGGCATTATTTCATTTTTACAAACAAGCATGTTAGTTTGATGTCGGTCTGATAAGGATGACAGCTGGGACATTCTAGAAATTTCTAACAAGAAAACAATGTATCAGGTCTGTAACTCAAATTTAGACATAGTGGCGAATCTTTTCTTACGCCGAAAAAAGGGTTGACAAAAGATGTAACAATTTATCTGAACGTAACTGTGTACATTTACCACAGAAACAATTAATTTGGCACTTGGTTTCAACCCATTTCTGGAATCAGGCTGCAAAATTGTATTTTTGTCATTTTTAAATTATGAAAATTTCTGATGAAATTGACACAAGGAAAGGTTGGCAGTCTACATTCAGTACACTTCTTTTCAACAGTCTGAATTTAATTATGGCACAGAAGCAGAAGAAAAAAAAACAGCACTCTACCCAAAAACAATAGTCAAACAAACTACAATCAGCGTTTTCAGCAGCAATGACATGGGAAAATAGACAGGAAATAATATAATTGAAGTCAATAATGAAATCGTTATTCCAATTGAAACTTATCTGAACGCTCATCATATTCAATACAATTTAAAAGATAAATGAAACCTTCACGATATAATATTTGAAGATTAATTAACATAACCTTGCAGTATTTTGAATCACAGCAGTGATTCCTTCGCATTATCACAATAACTTCAGAATTGTGAAAATTGTTTCATTTACTTTGATGGGGAGGGGGGGGGGGCAAACAACAGTGTTATCTAAGGAAAATGTTAGCTCATGGTTACAACCATCTGGATTTTTATAAAAATCAATTATTCCCGCAATTCCACACCACACTCATGCAAAGACTAAGATGAGAATATAGAGATAATGCAGGGTCAGACAGAAAAAAATATTCCTGTATGAGGCCTAGCTATTTGAAATCAACATCAGGCATTATTATATAATTATAAACAAGTGTTTTAGTTTGATGTCGGTCTGATAAGGCGACTGCTGGGACATGCTTGAATTTTTAACGAGGAAACAATGCATCACGTCTGTCACTCATTGTAAGTCATTATTGGCGCGTTCTTAATTTGACCAAAATAAAGATGTTGCTCTCCACCTCCATCAATAAGCTGTATACAAATTTCTCAACGGTAGGGTGTACATTTATCACAACAACAATTCTTTTGGAACTTAGTTTCAAACTATTTCTGGAAATCATGCTCCTGAATTGAATTTTTTTAATTGTTAAAAACTTCTGTCAAAGTTGGCACAAAGACAGTTTGGCAGTCTACATTCAGTAAATTTCTCTAATATAAGCAAGGCACAGAAGCTGATGCATTGTCTTTAAGTAAGATTTCTTATGTCCTATAGGAACTGAGAGAAAACTTTTTTCAACAAGCTTTTCATCAATGGGTTTTGCCATGCAAAAACGCAAGTGTTCTTGTACAAAAAGACTTTTACCTGTCATAAAATTGATGAAAATGGTCATAGAAAAAGAATCAACTGAAAACATGCATGAGATGGTGTACGACATATTCATCATGTTAACACAGGCCATTGTTTAGTCAAACAAAGGTCGGATGAAAAAATAAAGAAAGATTGACTACCAATAGCCAACACGCCATCAGCAGAACTATTGTTTGGCGCCCAAATTGAAGAAGAAAAAAACCTGCGAGACACCAAAAAACAACAATGACAAATCAACCACAACTAAAGAAAGGCTTTTATTCCAGAGGGTTAGGGCAACAGCTTATAGATACAGCCCAGCGACAAAATACAATTTTCAGAAAACATCACCCTACCTAAAGACAAGAGGACAAACAACAATGACAAACCAACCACAACTAAAGAAACCATTTTATTCAAGAGGGAAAGTGCAACATTTTAAGCCAAGCAACAAATTACATTTTTAAGGAAACAGCCCTCTACCCAAAAAAAAAACAGAAACACAAATCGCAATCAGCGTTTAAGCAGAAGAGACACAGAAAAAAGACAAGAAATAATAAAAGAAAATAAATATATCGTTATTCGAATTAAAAGCTCTCTGAACGCTCATCATATTCAAAAAAGTTTAAAAACGGAACGAATACTTCACGATCAAACATTTGCAGCTAAGTAGCATTTCCTTGCCGTATTTAAAATCACAACAGCGATTCCTTTTCAAGATCTTCATAACTTTTGACTTTTTGAAATGTATCTTATCTACTTTGATTGGTGGGGATATACAACAGTGTTGTCATCGAAGATAAATGATATCTCATTGCAAGACGCCATCTGGACCCTTATAAAATTTAATTATTCCCACAATCCCGCCCCTAGATGGCCCGAAAAAAACTGATATGAAAATACTAAGATGGAAATAAAGATGATGCTTGGTCAGGCAAAAAAATATTCCTGTTTGAGGCATAGTTATCTGAAATCAACATTAGGCATTACACCAATATTACAAACAAACATGTTAGTTTGATGTCGGTCTGATAAGGATGACTGCTGGGACAATACTTGAATTTCAAACGAAAAAACAATGCATCAGGTCTGAGACTCATTTTTGGAATTGGTGGCGAACCTTTCATTTTTGCAGAAAAAGGGGTTACATAGCTTCCTCCGTCAAAAATGTTGTATTAACATATCTGAACGTTACTGTGTGCATTTATCACAACAACAATATATTTGGCACTTGGTTTCAAACCATTCCTGGAATGTGGCAGCTCAATATTTTTTAAATCATGAAAACTTCTGTCAAAATTGACACAAAGAAAGGTTGGCTGTCTATAGTCAGAAAATTTCTTTTCAACAGTCTTAATATGATAATGCCAAAGAGATTGGTGTATTGCCTTTGTGTATCATTTCATAATCCTATACTGATGGATAAGGTAGATCAACAAGCTTATCATCAATTAACAGGTATCATTATATCAGTCATTCCATAGAAATAAAACAAAGCAAATCGCTCATGATATTCAATACAGTTTAAAAAATTAACGAAAGCTTCGAGAGTTAATAGTTGCACATTAACTAACAAAATCGCAAGTTTTCTTGTGCCAAACACTGATACCTGTCATATTATTGACGCACATGATTAAAGAAAAAGAATCAATAGTAAACATGCATGAAATATATTCCAGCATGTTCATTGTATATTAATATAATTATGCCGCTAAAATTGTGATTGAGATTATGTCTGAGAGCTATTTTTGATTAAAATATGCCCACTTATATATGTACATTTTTAAACAAATTCGACTTAATGTCAACAGGTTGGCATTCTCTATTTACGGTATATACAGCAATGTAATAATAATATATATTATTTGCTTTTGTATTTATAATACTTTTTGAGATTGCTCCGGACAAAAATGTCGCCCGGAAGGACGGACGGACAGACGGATGGACGAAGACTATTTCTATATCCCCGCCGCTTTTTCGGGGGGGGGGGGGTAATAATTGAGAAGTTTAACAATTCAATTGGGCCACATAATTGCCTAGTTTCACAATTCAATTGGGCCGCAGACCCATTGACATAAGAAAGGATGATTAATTTAGTGAGTGTATCTTCTACAGAAATTTGATCCTTCAACGTTGGGGCCATTAGCTAAGTATACAGAGGGCCAATTAATGATGACAAAACTTTCAACTCAGTGTACGTGTTAATGGGAAATAGACAGTTAATAGTGATTTACTAGCTGATAAGCCCTTACTGAGATTCAGCAGGCTGGAAGGGTAAATGAGTGGAATTTGCAGTACAGAGATAGCAGCGGTTTATGTGAGAAAGGAGACACTCTGAAAAGAACTGGCCATATTTCTACATGAACAAAAGCTCGTGCAATGTAATCTATACATTTGCCAAAAAAAGAAAAAATGTAGAAAATATATACATTTCAAATGTCCTACATGCAACGGGTCCAAACGCTAAAATCCGTTGGCGTAATATTAAATTATTACAAATTAAATCGTTACGGAATCATTAAACTTGACGGGATTAATTTACAAAACAATGTGATTTGATTAATTTTACATTCCACAGATATGTTGAATCAATCGGAACATCCTCGGCTATTATTCATAATTTTGATCCGAAGACTGACGGAAAGGGCCGTGTGAACATTTGCTATTGATGCTGAATGCTCACCTTAATTATTTAGGAATTTCTAATTTGAGACTGGTATTAGGATACGTATGTAAATTTCTTTTAATTATGGGGCTTGTTCTAGCGCATGAATCTCCAAAATATGTTGTCCGCGTAGATAAGGTGTACTTTTTATCTATTTTTAATATTAATGTTTTATTCATAACTTACTCGGCAGCAATAAGTGTATTACGATCCTCTAATACAAACTCTTACCCATACTTACTTTATATTTTATTATTGTGTTCGAACTAAATAGATAACTTTTTTGGGTAAGTTTCTTTCTCGTCATGTTTGTTATGTATTTGTGCCATCTCGATAAAAACACGAAAAAACAGCGACTACTTTGTCGTTATTTCAGTCCTTTCGCCTTTTGCTTCATGGGGCGCTACACGAAATTAAAACAAAGTGACCAGTTTCTGGCGCCCTGTGGAACACTGCAGATTTAGTATAACACAGGTTTCAGTATTGTATAGAATAATGAACAGTGTAAGGTATTTTTTTTATAAATGTATTAGATAATGTACTAAAAGCTTTTTCAAAGTCGATCATCATAATTAAACCAGTATGTATTTTCTTCATTAAGTCATACAAATGAATAATTTATTATTCTCACCAATATATCTATTTTTATCAAATCCAGTTTGATTTTTTGACACTTAAATACCTCAAACACTTTTAATTCTATGTGCTTTACTACCAGATGCCAGATTTTGGCTTTATCCTTGAATAGACACCGGGGTCTAAACCAGGAGTATAAATGTATTTTTCATTTAAATATGCCCATGAATGTACATTTTAAGAAAAATTGACTTATATAACAACATATTTGGCACTTAGTTTCTAACCGTTCCTGGAATCTGGCTGCTAATTTTTTTTTAAATCATGAAAACTGCTGTCAAAATTGACACAAAGAATGGTTGGCAGTCTATAGTAAGAATTTTTTTTTTCAACAGTCTGAATATAAAAATGCCAAAGAGATTGATGCATTGCCTTTATGTATCATTACATAATCCTATAGGAATCTGATGGATAAGTTAGATCAACAAGCAATATCAATTAACAGGTATCATATTATATCCAATTTTTCATAGAAATAACACAAAGCAAATCGCTCATATTATACAATACAGTTTAAATAATTATTGAAAGCTTCGAGAGTTAATTTAACAGTTACAGATTAACTAAAAAAACGCAAGTTGTATAAACCAATCTGAATGTTACTGTGTGCATTTAACACAACAACAATTTATTTGCCACTTGGTTTCAAACCATTCCTGGAATCTGGCTCACTTTTTTAATCATGAAAACTTCTGTCAAAATTGACACAAAGAAAGGTTGGAAGTCTCCAGTCAGAATTTTCTTTAAACAGTCTGAATATAATAATGCCAAAGAGATTGATGCATTGCCTTTATGTATCATTTCATAATCCTATAGGAGCTGATGGATAAGTTAGATCAACAAGCTTATCATCAATTAACATGTGTCATTATATCCGTCATTTAATTGAAATAACACAAAGTAAATCGCTCATCATATTCAATACAGTTTAAATAATTATTGAAAGCTTCGAGAGTTAACAGTTGCCCATTAACTAACAAAAACGCAAGTTTACTTGTGCCAAACACTGATACCTGTCCTATTATTTATGCACGTGATCAAAGAAATAGAATCAATAGTAAACACGCATGAAATATATTTCATTGTTTATCAACACAAGCAGGTAAAATTGTGATTGAAAATATGTCTGAGAGCTATTTTTGATAAAATATGCCCACTTATATATGTACATCTTTAAACAAATTCGACTTAATGTCGACAGGTTGGCATTCTCTTTTTACGGTATATACAGTCATTTAATAATAAATATATATTGTTTGCTTTTGTATCTTAGAATGAACTTATATTTTATGTTGTTTTTCACTTGATATATGAAAAACATTATTTGTCAACAATTCCCAGCAGTTTTCGGAAAGGACCCTAAAGTTGCAATTACAGTCAAACGAAGATAGGATTGAAAAAATAAATAAAGATTTGCTACCAACAAACAAACCTTTCAGTGCCAACACGCCCTCAGCAGAAATACTGTTTGGCGACAAACTTCAAAAAGAATTAATGAACTGAGGGAAATCAAAAAAAACAACAATGACACACCAACTACAACTAAGGAAGCAGCAAAAGATACTGTCAAGTGATAAATAACATTTTTTAAATAAACAGCACTCTTTCCTACAACAACAAACTGCAATCAGCGTTTTCAGCAGATGAGACAATGGAAAATGGAAAAAAAATTTACTTTGATAGGGGGCATACAATCCTCGGTGTTGTCATCAAAGTTAAATGATATCTCAAGGTAAATCACCATCTGGATCCTTATAAAGTTTAATTATTCCCACAATGTCCTGAAATATTTAATATGAAAATACTAAAATGAAAATAGACATGATGATGGGGAAGGCAACAAAAATATTCCTGTATGAGGCCAAGCTATTTGAAATCAACATCAGATGTTGCTCTCCACCTCCTTCAATAAGCTGTATACAACTTTCTCAATGGTAGGGTGTACATTTATCACAAAAAAAAATTCTTTTGGCACTTAGCTTAAAATATTTCTGGAAATCATGCTCCTGAATTGATTTGTTTTTAATTGTTAAAAACTTCTGTCAAAATTGACACAAGGACAGGTTGGCAGTCTACATTCAGTAAATTTCTCTTATATAAGCAGGACACAGACGCTGATGCATTATCTTTAAGTATGATTTCATATGTTCTATACGAACTGAGGGAAAAAGTTATATCAACAAGCTTTTCATCAATGGGTTTTGCTATGCAAAAACGCAAGTGTACTTGTAAAAAAGACTTGTACCTGTCATAAAATTGATGAAAATGGTCATAGAAAATGAATCAACTGAAAACATGCATGAGATGGAGTGCGACATATTCATCATGTTAACACAGGCCATTGTTTAGTCAAACAAAGGTCGGATGAAAAAATAAAGAAAGATTGACTACCAACATAGAAACACTTATGTGCCAACACGCCATCAGCAGAACTATTGTTTCGCGCCCAACATGAAGAAGAAAAAAAACTGCAGGAAATCCCCAAAACAACAATGACAAACCAACCACAACTAAAGAAACGATTTTATTTCAGAAGGTTAGGGCAACAGCGCACAGATACAGCCCAGCGACAAAATACAATACAGTACCCTGCCTAAAGACAAGAGAACAAACAACAATGACAAGCCAACCACAAGTAAAGAAACCATTTTATTGAAGAGGAAAAGTGCAACAGCGCACATATTAAGCCAAGCGACAAATTACAATTTTCAGGAAACAGCACTCTACCCAAAATAAACAGGAAAACAAATTGCAATCAGCGTTTTAAGCAGAAAAGACACATGAAAAAGGACAGGAAATAATAAAAGAAAATAAATATATCGTTATTCGAATTAAAAGCCACCTGAACGTTACTGGGTGCATTTATCACAACAACAATATATTTGACACTTGGTTTCAAACCATTCCTGGAATCTGGCAGCTCAATTTTTATTAAATTTAAATTATTTAATTTAACAGTTGCACATTAACTAACAAAAACGCAAGTTTACTTCTGCCAAACACTGATACCTGTCATAATATTGACGCACATGATCAAAGAAAAAGAATCAATAGTAAACATGCATGAAATATATTCCAACATATTCAAATGTATATTAACACATACCGGTAAATTGTGATTGAAAATATGTCTGAGAGCTTATTTTGATTTAAATTTGCCCACTTATGTACATTTTGAAACAGATTCGACTAAATGTCGACAGGTTGGCATTCTCTATTTACGGTTTATACAGCCATCTAATAATAAATATATATTGTTTGCTTTTGTTTCTATGAATTAACTTATTTTATGTTGCTTTTCACTTGGTAATATGAGGAAAATAACTTGTCAACAACTCCCAGCAGTTTTCGGAAAGGACCGAAAAGTTGCGATTACAGTCAAACGAAGATAGGATTGAAAAAAATAAAGAAAAAATTGCTTCCAACAAACAAACTTTTGAGTGCCAACACGCCCTCAGCAGAAATACTGTTTGGCGACAAACTTCAAAAAGAATTAATGAACTGAGGGAAATCACAAAAACAACAATTACACACCAACTGCAACTATGGAAACAGTAAAAGATACAGTCAAGTGACAAATACAATTGGCAAAGAAACAGCACTCTCTCCTACAACAACAGGCCAGCAAACTGCAATCAGCGTTTTCAGCAGACGGGACACAGGAAAATATGAAAGGGGACATACAAAAGTGTTGTCATCAAAGTTAAATGATATTTCATAGTAAGTTACCATCTGGATCCTTATAAAGTTTAATTATTCCCACAATGTCCTGAAATAACTAATATGAAGATACAAGGATGAAAATAGACATGATGATGGGGAAGGCAACAAAAATATTCCTGTATGAGGCCTAGCTATTTGAAATCAACATCAGGCATTATTATATTATTACAAACAAGTGTTTTAGTTTGATGTCGGTCTGATAAGGCGACTGCTAGGACATGCTTGAATTTTAAACGAGGAAACAATGCATCACGTCTGTGTCTCATTGTAAGTCATTATTGGCGCATTCTTAATTTGACCAAAAAAAAAGATGTTGCTCTCCACCTCCGTCAATAAGCTGTATAAAACTTTCTCAATGGTAGGGTGTACTTTTAAAAAACAACAATTCTTTTGGCACTTAGTTTCAAATATTACTGGAAATCGTGCTCCTGAATAGATCGGTTTTTAATTGTTAAAAACTTCTGTCAAAATTGACACAAAGACAGGTTGGCAGTCTACATTCTGTAAAAAAAAGACTTGTACCTGTCATAAAATTGATGAAAATGGTCATAGAAATTGAATCAACTGAAAACATGCATGAGATTAAGTGCGACTAACACAGGCCATTGTTTACTCAAACAAAGGTCGGGTGGAAAAAAAGAAAGATTTGCTACCAACATAGAAACACCTATATGCCAACATGCCATCAGCAGAACTACTGTTTGGCGCCAAACATCAGGAAAAAATACAACTGCGTGAAATCCCAAAGCAACGATGACAAATCAACCACAACTAAATACCTTTTTATTCCAGAGGGTTAGGGCAACAGCGCACAAATACAGCCCAGCGATAAAATACAATGTTCAAAAATCAGCACCCTACCCAAAGACAACAGGAAAACAAGTCAAACTGCAATCATCGTTTTCAACAGAAGAGACAAAGGAAAAAGAACTTGAAATAATTTAAATAAGTAAAGATATCGTTATTGGAATACTTGTAAAAAGTTATCTAAACGCTCAGCACATTCAAAACACTTTAAAAACTGAATGAAAACTTCACGATTGTCCATGTGCAGCTTAATAACATTTCCTTGCAGTATTTTGAATCACATCAGTGATTCCTTTCCAACATCTTATAACTTCTAACTTTTTAAATCCAGATAAATGGTGTCTCATTTTTAGATGCCATCAGGACCCTTTTAACATTTAATTATTACAACAATCCCGCCCTCAGATGGCCCGAAAATAACTGATATGCAAATACTAGGCGGCACCAAAATAACTGATATGCAAATGCTAAGATGGAAATAAAGATGATGCTAGGTCAGGCAAAAATATTTCCTGTTTGAAGCGTAGCTGTTTGAAATCAACATCAGACGTTATAAAATTATTACTAACATGCATGTAAGTTTGATTTCGGTCTGATAAGAATGACTGCTGGGACATACTTGAACTTCAATCTAGGAAGCAATGCATCAGGTCTTGGACACTTTTTCTTTTTGCATATAAAGTGGCGAATATTTTAATTTGCCGAAAAAGAGGTTGCGTAGATTCCTCCTTCAAAAAGTTTTATAAACCTATCTGAACATTACTCGGTACATTATATTTTGCACTTGTTGATTTCAAACCATTCCTGGAATCTGTTGTTGTTGTTTTATTTTTTTATTTTGCTGATTTTTTTCAATTCATGCAAACTTCTGTCAAAATTGACACAAAGACAGGTTGGCAGTCTACATTCAATATAATAATGGCACAGAAGCTGATGCATTGTCTGAATGTATGATTTCATATGTCCTATAGGAACTGAGGGAAAAGTTAGATCAACAAGCTTTTCATCAATTGACTTTGCCATGCAAAAATGCCAAACACTGGTACCTGTAAAATTGATGAAATTGATCAAAGAAAAAGAATCAACAGAAAAAATATAAAAGCTGGTTTCGACGTATTTATCCTGCTAGCATGGGGAATTGTGTAGTCAAACGAAGGTCGGATGGAGAAAATACAGAACGAGTCGCTACCAACAAACAAACTACTATGTGCCAAAACGCCGTCAGCAGAACTATTGTTTGGCAACAAACTTCAAGAAACTAGAAATGTGTCCATGGGACACGGGTGCCCCCAAAATCCACTGTTTCGCCAATCTTATGACTAGGTCAATTATGTTTTGGCTACATGCTAAACAAGTTGCAAACTAAAAAATTGTTTACTTGGTAAAGGAAAAGAATTTTCCAAATACTGAATATAACCACAAGCGACCCCCAAGGTGCATAAGTACAAATGCAGACCATTCTTATAAACTTTCAGGCCTACAGGTCAAAAACTTTTTGAGCTATGCATGAACAAGTTGAAAATTGCACCTTTATACTATGTTAAGGGCAATAACTCTAACAAAACTGAAAAAAAACACTCCAAAAAAATTCCAGGTGCATAGCTTCACAGCGATGTTGATCATTGTTCCTGAAGACTTGATTGATTCTAACTCAAGCACTCAAGGAACAAATAACACAACATAATGAAACGGTTTTTTTTTCACAAAGTCAGGGGCAATAACTCTACAAATACAGGATAAATCCTGAATCGAAATTCATGGTGCACAACTTTATATGCTGACCAGCATTTATAATAAGTTTCATGACTCTAGGTTAAATACATTTTGAGGTACGCACGACAAAAATTAAAAACTACATTTTTTTTCACTAAATCAAGGGTAATAATCTGACAAATATCAATTCACAAGCGAAACCCAAGACACAAAACTTCACACGCTGATCAACATTCCTGTGAAGTTTCATGACTCTAGGTCAAATATTTTTTGAGTTTCGTGCGACACAAAATGAGAACGGACGGATGGAAGGACGAACGGATGGACAGACAAGGGTAAATCTAAAGTGGGCGACAAAAAATAAACAACTGAGGGAAATCCGTAAAAGAACAAGAAATTATAGGCTTGCAAGCAATGGATAAGACCCCTACCAGTTACAACCCAGCAACAATCTGAAGGGCCATTGGCAATTGAATGAATGATTGACAAGAATGCTCCTGGTTGACTTGTGTTAAATTCTCCTCAATTTTGATTTGTTAATTGACGAGTTAGTTTATATTAGAAACGTGCTCTGTCTTAATAAAGATGTTGTCTGTTTAGTGAATAAATATACCTGTATACAACAATGGTTTACACAAGAGATAATCAGAAGATCAAATTTTTAGGAACGGACAGACGGACAAACTGACAGACATTCAAAGTGTAAATCTTTATGGAAGCTAGATTTTCAACAATTTCAAAATATCATGATGTTGTAGTTTGAAGTAAATGCTATAAGAAATAAAGAAGTAAACGTAGAAAATAATAGTTTCTAGAAAATGGAGTTAAAGGGAGATTCTGGGAATATTTACGCTAGTGTATTGAACTGTATTTATCTATTTCTTTAATAACACACAAAATATGACGTTTGAATTAGGTGCATATGGAGATTTGGAAATAAAGAAATTAAAAAGAACATCACTTTTTTCATTAAAATGATAAGTTTAAGGGGGATATTTCTGATAATGTTTGTGCAAGAGTTGTACACCTTGTCACATATGATATGGTTGATGATAAGAAACATATATTTGAAGTTTGAAGTAAATACCTTCAGATATAAAGATTTTCTAGTGAAGTATATCTATTAAAGTATATATAGAATATTAACATGTTTTTTATAATCTCCATACTATCCATACTTTAAGTTAAATAGAAATGGTTTCCCTACTTTTTAAGCAATCACAAATATGTTATATTTGCTTTTGTTGCTATAGTCCACAAAGTTTTTACTGTAGGAACGTGCGTAAACGTAAGACTTCCATCTACCCATATTTCAAGTTTCATAAAAATATTTTCATTACTTTTTAGTAATCACTGGATTCAGTTTATGTCTTAAATAAGCCATCTTTTAAGTCTATTACGAAAAGTAAAAATTTGACATATACAACAATGTCATCTTAGCGTTATGGTAAGTCGATGATTTGAAGCCTAAACATGACATATTGAAAAGTCTCACCAGCTTTTTACTAGGTGATGGTAAGTAATATAATTGAGTGATTCGTAAATATTTTCCTATTAACTGTCTTACTAGGTGATGGATAACTTAATAAATATAAATCTGGGCATATAACTGCGCCCTGCTTGTATTAGGTGTTATGTAGCCTTATCATGACATTTAACACATCCCTGCCAGCTTTCTACCTAGGGCATGTTTAGTAACATAATAAATTCTTTCGTTTTAAAATGATATATTAACCTTCTCACTAGGTGATGTTAAGTAAGTTTATTTTATAATAATTAGAGAATTCATCAATGTCCTCACTCTTCGACAACTCTTAGGTGTCATGTAGCCTATTTGTGACATATAACAGAACCCAGTCAGCTTTCTAGCTAGGGCATGATTAATAACATAAGTTTGTCATCGATACAAAATGTCCTGTGAGGTTTCTTATTCGGTAATGTTTGGAAAATAAAGTAATAATCAGGATATTTAACTATGTCCGGCATTTTTGATAACTTTCTGTGTTTTGTAGTCAAATCATGACACAAAACAATACCCTGCCAGCTTACTAGCAAGGGAAAGTTTAGTAACACAATTAGGTCATACATTGAAAATTTTCTATAACCTTTCTTACCATTTGATGAAGGGTAATATGAATAACAATCAGGACATATAACTATGTTCTGTCATTTGATAGCTATTGAATGTTATGCTGCCTAACCATGGAATTTAACAAAGCCCTGCCAGCTTTCTAGGTAGGGCATGTTAAGTAACATATTTGGGTCATCCATAAACAATGTCCTGTTAGCTGTCTAACTATGTGATGTTTAGTAATTTAGTTATATAATGATCAGAGAATTTAACAATTTCATCACTTTTTGATAGCTATTAGGGGTCATGTAGCATAATTATGACAAATAACAAAACCCTGCCAGCTTTCTAGCTAGGGCGTGTTAAGTAACATAATCGGGTAATACATAAACAATGTCCTGTTAGCTGTCTAACTATGTGATGTTTAGTAATTTAGTTATATAATAATCAGAGAATTTAACAATGTTCTCACTTTTTGATAGCTATTAGGTGTCATGTAGCCTAAATATGACATACAACAAAACCCTTCCAGCTTTCTAGCTAGGACATGTTAAGTAACATAATTGGGTCATCTATAAACAATGTGCTGTTAGCTGTCTAACTATGTGACGTTTAGTAATTTAGTTAAATAATAACCAGAGAATTTAACAATGTTCTCACTTTTTCATAGCTATTAAGTGTCATGTAGCCTATTATGACAAATAACAAACCCTGCCAGCTTTCTAGCTAGGGCGTGTTAAGTAACATAATCGGGTAATACATAAACAATGTCCTGTTAGCTGTCTAACTATGTGATGTTTAGTAATTTAGTTATATAATAATCAGAGAATTTAACAATGTTCTCACTTTTTGATAGCTATTAGGTGTCATGTAGCCTAAATATGACATACAACAAAACCCTTCCAGCTTTCTAGCTAGGACATGTTAAGTAACATAATTGGGTCATCTATAAACAATGTGCTGTTAGCTGTCTAACTATGTGACGTTTAGTAATTTAGTTAAATAATAACCAGAGAATTTAACAATGTTCTCACTTTTTCATAGCTATTAAGTGTCATGTAGCCTATTATGACAAATAACAAACCCTGCCAGCTTTCTAGCTAGGGCGTGTTAAGTAACATAATCGGGTAATACATAAACAATGTCCTGTTAGCTGTCTAACTATGTGATGTTTAGTAATTTAGTTATATAATAATCAGAGAATTTAACAATGTTCTCACTTTTGATAGCTATTAGGTGTCATGTAGCCTAAGTATGACATACAACAAACCCTGCCAGCTTTCTAGCTAGGACATGTTAAGTAACATAATTGGGTCATCTATAAACAATGCGCTGTTCGCTGTCTAACTATGTGATGTTTAATAATTAAGTTAAATAATAACCAGAGAATTTAACAAATTGAATGTTCTCACTTTTTCATAGCTATTAAGTGTCATGTAGCCTATTATGACAAATAACAAAACCCTGCCAGCTTTCTAGCTAGGGCGTGTTAAGTAACATAATCGGGTAATACATAAACAATGTCCTGTTAGCTGTCTAACTTTGTGATGTTTAGTAATTAAGTTATATAATAATCAGAGAATTTAACAATGTTCTCACTTTTTGATAACTATTAGGTGTCATGTAGCCTAAATATGACATACAACAAAACCCTGCCAGCTTTCTAGCTAGGGCATGTTAAGTAACATAATCGGGTCATCCATAAACAATGTGCTGTTAGCTGTCTACCTATGTGATGTTTAGTAATTTACTTTAATAATAACCAGAGAATTTAACAATGTTCTCACTTTTTCAAAGCTATTAAGTGTCATGTAGCCTATTATGACATACAACAAACCCTGCCAGCTTTCTAGCTAGGACATGTAAATTAACATAATTGTGTCGTCTATTAACGGTGTCCTGTTAGCTGTCTGACTATGTGATGTTAAGAAATTAAGTTATATAGTTATCAGGGCATATAACTATGTTCTGTCATTTGCTAGCTATTGTATGTTATGTTGCCTAACCTTGACATTTAACTAAGCCCTGCCAGCTTTCTAGCTAGGGCATAATCAGTGACATAATTAGGCATTCAATTTAATAATATCCTTTTAGCTTTCTAATTTTAAAAATTATCAGGAGGAATCACTTTGTCCTGTCTAACTTTCATCTTTTTTCTGCGGGCAGAATATTCATGCCAAGTAAATTTACCGTCAGTTTTCTAGCTACAGCATATTTATGACCATAAATAGACCATTTAACAATGTCCTGCTTGCTTTTTTGCTATGACATGTCTTGTAAAATAACCTCGATATGCAAATGTACTCTGCAAGCTTTTAGCTAGGTTTTACTTAGTAATATGGTAGGGTGCCCTTCTAGTTTTCTTAACAATATTTGTTTTAAAATAAAAGGTTGCGTACTTGCTTTAAAGTATCTGTTGAACCATAAATATATAATTAAAGCATCTACAGATCAGAAACACTATATATAGGGCTGTAGAACTGTACTCAACTCGATTTATGATGTCCAAACTTACAATTGGCTTGAATGGCCTGTGTAACACAAATGTTTCTTCTATTCATAATACATTTCTGGATTGTGTTCTGAATTTCTAATGTTTTGTTCAAGTCGTTGTAAATTCTCGTCAATTGTGGAATGCAAACCATTAGGCAACAAGCTATACTTTTCTTTATCCCTTACTCCTTTCTTGAAATTTGTTTACCTGAAATGACAGGTGACAATGACTTCTTGCAGAAACTTTACGTTATCCTATGTCTCATTATTGTTACGTTATTTAAATCAAAGACAATATATTTGGGTCAATATAGAAAATAAAGTATTGCATGTAGAAATTTAAAAATACATTTGCAGTTTGCTCAAACGATGTAATATGACTATATCCCTACAAATGCAAAAGAATATTTTAAAACTTTTATTAAACCGCCTAATTACTGATGAATTTTTGTAATGATTTCTAGCACTATACAGAGCAAAGGTTATTTATAGTTATGATAGCTTCATAAGAAACATGTTGAAAAGTGTTGAATAAAAAATTGGAAAAATATTAGGTTCATCTATAACATTCCTTTGAAAACGAGAAGTATTATTACATGTCAAATAATATAAATAATGTAAATGCGATTTGTTTATTTTGGTAATAATAAAAAGGAAAGAAGTTTCTCATGTTTCGGAGGAATATATGAACACCATACCTTGTTTAACTGTTCTCAGCATTTTCTCCCTTGTAAGTTTTCTTTCGTTGAATATTTTTGATCGAAGTCTTCTGATTTTCTGCTGTTGTGGAAAATCCTTTAATATGTTTTGATTTTCTGCCAGGAATTTCTTAAGATCTTCAATACCTGCAATAATACCAAATAAACCCTAACTGAGCTTCAATAAGATGAAGTAACATCTAAAACCTCTCGATATAGAAACTTTTTTCTAATACTTGTCTTAATGACAATGTTTATGGAAGGAACTTAGTTCAATTTAAACGTGAAGGTCCATGATCACACAATATAAGAAAGTAGTAATTAAGCGGAAACAAGGTATTTTCTTAAACATCAGCTAAATCTACCATAAAACATTTTTCTTCTCTTTCTTGTGAAAGTTTTCTGTTGTATATCGGACCGTTGTTTCCGTTAGTGTAACCCTTGCTAGAAAAGTCATCTTGCATAGGGGGTGCCAAGATCTAATCAGATGTTATATTATGCTAATGTTATGACAGTCAAAATGGGTGTAATTGTACGTGCTTAAGATAATGTCACAAGAAGAATAGTTTGTAAGCACAATTCTACTATATAACTCACTAGCATATCAGAACTTGTCAATGTAGCTGATACCTTTACCCAGGGGCGCATTTTTATTGCGACGATTTAAGTCATATTCATTGACTTCTTATTGTGACATACTTGTTCCATAATGACCTTGACAATATCGGGTTGTATTGTTGTTGACATATAAAATACATGTTCCATGATGACCTTGACAATATTTGGTTGTAGTGTTGACATATGAAATTGTTATCTTCTTTAATCAATATATGAATGAGAATAGAAATTTTCTTACGTAAAACATGATATGTGTATGGGCCGGAAGCCTTTTTTGCAATAAAGCTATTGAATTGAATTGATATCACGTTGTTCCACTTATTAGCCATTATAAGGTTGAAATTAAAAACAAAGAACTATAAGACTGTTATTTGAAATACCAGTTCCCTAAACAATGCAGCGTTCACAAAAATTATAGTTGTAGATCACAAAACGGTATAAAAAGATAACTAGTGTATACATAAGTATTTTATATATTTAAATGAAATGAATAATCAATTAAAATATGAATATTATTTGAAATGTTCTGATTTGGACGTTATTTAAGAATATGAATTTTATACAAGCACTAATCATTGAAAAAAAAACAATAAATATTTAATTCTGCTCTTTCTTCTTAATTAGCGGAAATTATCTTTTTCACCCTGGCAAGGATTACTCTAAACGTCAATAATATTTAAATGATATATGATCACATACGTGGTAAGCTTCCTTTGTTTGTTTCAATATTTTCCGTTGACAAAATACAACTGCTGAAGAATTTTTTCACTGTATCTGTGTCCTGTCTGGTCCATGTTATGTATTTCTTTCCAGCTAAAAGAATAAAAATCATAATCCGTTAATTGGAAGATGTAACCTTTTATAACTCTTCATAAAATTTATTATTTCAAGTTTAATACAATATCGTTCATTCGTATTTTGCCTGTTGTAATTTTAATTGATGCCAACTGCTTTATCTAAAATTCAGTGATAAAATCATTATATTCGAATTAACATTTTAAACCTCATATATTCAAATTCCGACAAAAACAAATATAAATTATTGATAGCCTAGCCATTTACTAATTTTAAAGTTCCATTGATAGAAAATTACAGAATGATTGGACACATGACAAGTCTATGATTAAGAATTTTTTTCCAGAATATCATTGACCTATGATGATAAGTGCAACAGACGAAAACTTGCTGTCAGGACATAGAGCATAACTGATTGTAAAATGTTATAAGTTTACGGAACACAAATTATTAACTATATTTACCATTTACTCAATAAAGTAATTCACATCACGCGATATTTGCTTTATCATGTATGTAATGGTAAGAATTTATAATTGCATCGGTAATGTCATACAAACCAACGAAATTAGGAACCGATTTTATGTTTTAACGCATGTTGTATTAATTTGGTACGTACTTACATTAAACATTTATCAGACAATTGTCAATTAATCTTTTGATCAAGTAGGGAAATGTGAAACTTTCTATAGAATGCATCAAAATTTGGCCCTATCTCAATTAATACAAGTATCTTAGTCACACTCATAAAAGCTAAATGAATGGCCTGCAATTAAAGAAACAGGACTGGAATGCCCTATTAAGATATTCAAGACTGATATTCAGGCGTTGATATATTTTTGACAAGGTGTTTTGTACGAGCACGTCACAGTTTCTGAAAGAACACATAAATGTCGTCAGTCTGGAACATAGGCTAAAAACTAAATGTGTTTGTCTTTACATTGATTATCATAAATTTTGTAAAGTATTCGAACAGAGAAGTTGGAAAATCATGTAATAATCTCAACACAATGAATATATAAAATGAGTCCTTTTATTCTAAAGACAATAAAATGTGAAAATTGATATACTTTATTTTTTTACCAATCCAAGTATATAGTTTGAATCCGCCCACTTTCATATTTTTGTATTTTCATATTTATATATGAAATATGAAATATTTCAAATATCAAATATGATTGATGAACAAAGTACCATACTTCATGTGTTAAATTATAAAACATGTATATTCTAGACTGCCCGCCGACAAATAAGCCCGTATACAAAATTATTGTTTAAAGTTAATTTACTTTACTACTTAAGAATGAATATAACATGACCTATTGAATACAGGTTTTGAAACTTAATGTTTGATTTGATTTTGATTTAAAGATAAAATTAAATATTTTGAATTATCTGTTGAATCAGTTATAATAAATTTAATATTTAATGTAAAGAGCTTACTTTCAGACGCTGTATTGCGGCAATGTGTAAAAACACCATTAACTTGAGTCCTCCTTGCACCAGTGTCATCATTCAGTTCTTGCACGTCTGTGAATATTATCTGAGAAGACTGACGTTCATTGGCAAATGATTCATTTCTACTTCCACCTATGCTTTCCTTCTCACCGGATGTGATGTCAAGTGTTTCTGTTACAAAAAGAAAACAAATATTCAAACGTTACGTTTTGGTTGTCCTGAAACTTACTGATCCACACTCTTTCGAGCTAAATTCTAAGATATGTAATATCTACATATCCCTCCTTCAGAATATTTATCAAAGCAAAAGCAAGTAAGGTAAAATCTTAAACATAATTTCAATATTTTCATATATTATATGTGGCCATTGAAATTTATTATCTAAAGCTTTTAGAGTTTATTATTCATCTAAACCCCAACACAGTTTGACATATCGGCATCGGATATTGTGATAATACGCTCTATCTAGTATGTCGATCTAAGATATTACCGTACTTCAGTCGGAAATTCCACTTTTTATGCAGACCATCATTGACGTTATTTATCAAAGCTCAAATCATTTTCATGTATATCAACTTAAAACAATCTGACAACAAATAACATTTTAAAAGCTTTAACACAAAATGTTCGGATAAAGCGCCCAAAGTACATTTTTCAGATGACACGCCAGATAGATTAAAAAACGAGTGTCATCACCAGCAATCTGTCAGATCTACATCTGGTCTGAGATTAAAAATGTAAAATTATTCTATTAGCCAAAATAAAAACAATTTCACTATAATATGAAGATAATGAGTAGGGTGCATAATCACTATAAGAACAAACCAAATACTGAATCTGATTTACATGAGTGAACTTATAACAAACTTTTAAAAGATGAGAATCCGTGTAAGCCGATAAAGTTCGCGTTTTTCCCTTTTTTAGAAAAGAGAATTAATTTTAGATAAACGATACATATCTATCTAGTTGAATCACGAAAAGCACATAATATAACTCTTGATAACTATGCTAATTCCTTCATGGCATGACAAATAAAAAAGAATTACATTTTGTTATTAACACCTTACAAGTTTACAAGTTGTCATTATACAATACAATTATGTTATTCCAAAACAAATCTTTAACATATGATTCCCTCACCTTGATCAATATCATGTAGAAACCTTCCAACTCTTGTTATTGTCTGTCTAGCAGGAGGGCACTGATACACATTCTTATTTACATACTCGCTATGCCCCATATGGTTGAAGAACGTTTCTCGCTCTGTCTCGTTTACTTCGAGACCAGCATACAATGTTGCGACATAATGCCGCATATCTGTTGCATTTATGGAACGATCAAGACCTGCCTCATCAGAACACTGTTTTACGGCTTCCCACCCACTTACATGCTTCAAAGAATAACTGACACGGGGAAAGACGTATTTGTTCTCTGGATTGACACCGGCCTGTAGTCTTACTTCTGGATCGCATAACTTTTCAACACCTTTCCAACAATCATCGAGGATGAGCAATGAAACCAGTTTCTCATTTTTTCCAGTTTGATAGGCTATTTTATATTTTCCAAGTAATACTTGTCCGGTGGGGTCTTGTTCTTCATTGCTATCACCTATCCATTCACCGTTTTCCGCTTCAGTCCACTGATAGATTTGAAGACAGCAAGGCTCTCCGCCTCTTCTTGCATTGAATAACGTTAAACGACTAACAACAAGATTACGCAGTTTAATGAAATCAGACGACGCAATAAAAGTATAGTCTGATTCGGTCAGCTTTTGTATAGAAGAACGCATTGCATCCCTCAGCTTTATCACATCTGTTTGTTTTGGTAGCCTCGAGGGTTTTCTTAGCTTTGTTTGTCTAGCAAAAACGATGGAAGATTCAGCCTCTCCAAAAATGTCGTACCAAAAGAAAGTCAAAACATTGAGAAAACTGTCTACTTGTTCTATATTCTTAGTATTTTGTTCTACTAAAAACTTCCCATGAAGAAACTTACATACTCGTTTTAACAAATATCCTATGTCTTTTCGTAATCCGTACTTGACACTACCATCTTCTTTGATTGTGACCTGGTCTATTGCGTCTTCTAGTATACTAAAGCTTTTCGGATTGAACATTTCAAAAAATGATAAACATGTCTCTTTGTTTGCATGACAGATTTGCTGAAACTCTTTGTATAAATGACCAAGACGGCGCATTTCGGTTCTTATGGTTATTTTCTTGTATTCATATTTGTCCGTATTTATTTTGGTTAAAAGTTTCCGAAATTTTTTCTGTCCATAGCTGACGATTATCTTTTCTGACTTACATATTTTCCCAACATCGTCGTTGCATAAGGAACATAATATTTCTTTGGTGAATTTCTCATCCTGTGTGCCTATTAACACAGTATTTTCAGGTTGAACAGCATGGGGGAAGTATATTGACTTCTCATTCAAATGGCAGTTCCTCCTATGGCGATAAAAGTATGTTTTCTTAAAGAATCCAAAACATTTCGTACAGTAAATAACGTCACGATCCGGAAAGGTGTGTTTTCGCTCGCTGATCAATGGCTGCGATGTTCTGTCTTCCGAACGTATTTGTTTCATGTTGGTCATCATTATTCCTTTTCGTTTTAGTAAGAGAAATGCTCTATCTCGATCTTGCTTCGGGAGTTTCAGTGCTTCAGCTACTTCAATTTTATCCCCATGTTTCTTTATCAAATGTTTTCTGAGAGCTGATTTGAAGGAAAGACAGAACGGACATGGTCTGTGAGGTTTCCTTTTCGGCTTTGAGCTAGAGGTTGCAGGAGACGCTGGTATGTCGTTAGAGCTATGGGCTGTACACTCTTTAATAGTGAAATATTTACATTAAAATATTTTCATATCAGTGTTTAAGGTTTACATTAAGATATTTTTATATCAGTGTTTAGACTATTTTCTTGCTTACGGGAGGCAGACAGTTTAGATTATAATAATTGAGACATAAATCATTTCCAAACCTCTAAAGCCACAACGCTGTGTGTAACCCTTTATTGTGTATAACCTTTTCCTAATACCCCTCTTTTAAAAGTAAAACAAATATAAGCTTATAAAAGTTCAGGTTTTGTTGGAAACATTCACAAAAGATATTTAAATAAATCTTAAAGACGAAGTTTTACACTTCTGGTAAGATGCTCTTTATTCTGATATTGAAATAAATATTATATGAAATGGGTTTCATGAAACAAATTCTTTGACAAGTATAGCTCAATATTTATTATGTAGTTAATTAACTATTTACCAATGAGGTCTTCGTGGTCGTTAGTGTTTTCTTCCACGCACCTTTGCTGAATTGTATATTCATCACTCCCAATTTTCGATACCGATCTGGAAAAAAAATCCAGAATAATAACCTTTTTGTTCCCCATTGCCAGCGAAATAATGGCGGTATTTTTAATTGTATTGTTCAGATTAATAACAATAATTAGCATTAGCTGTCTTGTTCAATTACATGTGTTTCCGATTCTTTAATTTCATTACATTCATTTCCATGTCTGACAATGTATTGCTATTATCAAAACTATTTAGTTCATTTACGATGTATTTGTATTAAAACACACAATTCAATGGTTCCTTCTGTAATGGTTGTAGAGGCTGTATCTTGATCCTCAATGATAACACAGTGTACCGTGTTTTCGACATCGTTGTAACTTGCTTCATCTAGTCTCGTTACTTCTTCTGCAATAAAAAAGGATTACTTTGTCGATCTCTATATTTATCAATCATTAGATTTTAACCTGTTAAAATGTCAGTGAGAGAGTGCCATCCAATACTTTACCCTTTAATAAGAGTTCTGTAAAGAAAACAGGTTGATCATTTAATTTGATTTAATAAATGTTTCAGTTCAATGTCAAGCTTTTTTGTTAAAGAGATATTTTGATATATATATTCTTTGTTAGCTACAATTATGTATGTGTCCACAGGATGTACGGATGTCCACACTTCCTAGTTTGCTTTTTGATAAATATTTTTAACGAGATAAATTACGTGACTGTTTCATTTAACAAGGCTAATATTTTCAGTAAAAATGTTTGTTATTTTTTCAAGCAAATCCAGACAAACATTTATCTGTGACAAAACAAGTATGTTGCATAGTAAAAACACAAGTCAAGCCGGGATTGCGCAACGCTCGACTTTTCAAGGTCATTTTGCGTTTGATATAAATAAAAGTCTCTTCCTAAAATATGTTGAAATCAATCCAATGATACATAACAAAATTATAGACAGATATAGCCAGTTATAGAAAAAGAGAATTAAAATAATTTGACTTTCTAGGTATGCGTGAAGGTCAACGACTATCCTAAATGATTTTTGTGTCAAAGTTTGAGGAAAATGCATTCAAGATAATCACAGCTGAAGCCACTTTAAACAAAAGGAAGGGGCACTGAATCGCGTTTGCCTGAGATACAATGGTAGAAAAGGACACAATTCTACAATGCAAGTGTAACTAGATCAGAATGTGTCATTTTCAACTGCAGCAGCATGTAAATAAGACATTTAATGGAGACCATAGCATTTTAAAACAATGTGTACAAGCCGGTCGCGTGATTTTAGTTGGTAAACAATTATGTTGTAGCTGTATTCATATAACAGAGAGCAGGAGAAATTGAATATACGACTTGACCACATAAATAACTGATAGACCAAAATATCAAATTACATTTCAAAAATGCCCCCTTGCTGCAATTAACATCTTATAATTTTCACCATTCATTAATTGCTACTGAAAATGCAAGTTAAACTCAGTCTCCAGAAGTTATTCTTTACACTTAACAGGATAATCTCATTTTTTATTTATAAAACAAAATGTGGAAATAACAAGCGTTTGACAAAATGAAGGTCAATGGTTTATTTTCTTGTAAAATTAAAATACATGTTTTGGTGAAGTCAAATCTTTACAAATAACAGTTTAACTGATCCGAATCACAGATATTTATCCATCGGGATTTCAAACAAATATAGCTTTTTGCATGAATATTGGTACAAAATGAACAAACGAGAAAATGTAACCAATATTAATGATAACTTACCTCTATTTCTATTTTGTATTTTCGTTTTTTTTTTGCAGATCAAATTATTTTTAAAAGGTGAAATATTACCAGTCGAAAATTAATAACATTATCTAGAGTAACAGAGAGATATTTGAATTGGGTAGTTTATATATGAAGTAAAGCATTATACATTTACGGGGCCGTAGGAAGATAAGGCGGACACATATAACTATTAAAATGGTCACATTATTTTTTTTTTAATATTACTAAGGATGAGACCTTAAACATTAATGAATGAAATTTACATGATGGTATTTTTTTCTGCATTTATCTTAGTTTTAAAGTAAATCAAACTATGGCTTGAGAAATTTCTTAAGTTCATAGTTAATTTAGACTTGTTAATATAGAATGACATTGATTGATGTTATGCAAGCAAGCTTTACTTGTTGATTTATATTTCATCCAAGACAAATACAAGATAATGGCTCACACGCCCAGTCTCCCTTCAAGGATTTTGATCACTTTTTAAGTATCTTACGGGGAAATTACTCTTAAATATGACTTAACATGACAGATATGGCAGCGTCGCTAATCTGATTTGTTACTGATGAAATAATAAGCAACGTTCAATAATCAGGAAAATTTCGCTTAATCAACCAATTATGTGTCAGGCTAGACGGCGCTATTGTGTGTTTCATATTTCATTGCATCACACAGGGAAAGTTATTTTGACTAACTCGGGTGATATAAATTTCCAAGCAAAACAATGAGTCAAAAAAGCACCTAGCTTGCTGGAGCTTAGTGATACACATTTGGTCGTGGGGGTTAAACGGTGACTGCAACACTTGCTTGTAACCGTAAAGGCAGCCCTCAGTTACAGAAATGGGTTTCAAAAACACTAAATGTTAAACTTGCTAAACGAAGGGATATAGCCTTTTTTATACACATATACACAGAAACAGAAACAATGAATATGAAAAAGGACTTACTCTCCAACGAAACATTTCGAAAGTTCAACACAATTTCCTGGTCTTCATTATCATGTTCCTCTCTCCACCCATGATCTGGATTAGCACACGGATCTTGAGTTGCTGGAAAATATTATTTGAAATTGACCTTTTGTCAGAATAATGATTTAACAATGTTCATCTCTTTATGCTGCTCCTTTTGGTAGTTTGGCTCAGAGTTTCTGTTACAAACAATTTCCTTAAA